>NC_050452.1:82908873-83108873 GCF_903995425.1 Onychomys torridus | reverse complement strand
CTTGGAGCAGGGCTTGGGGGTGTCTACAAACTGATAACTTTTTTTTTTTTACCCTCAAATCTCCACAGCATCCCTGACATTTTAAATCTACGTTTTCACAAAACACTTAGTTATCCTAACAGTACTCTAGGGCAAAGTCATACATTTTGCAGGATGAATTTCTTTTTCTGTAAAGGCAAACTCAGCACTCTTTGGGGGTTTGAAAACTGACTGACGCTGCAGCTGACCCACTGGTGACAGAGGCCGTGGGAGGGCCCTCACTGGTGTACATAAGTAAGAGCCTGGAGCTGGGAATGCACGCTTGGACTCTGAGCTGAGGGTTGAACTCCACCTCCCGGCAGGATGCGGCTCAGCACAGCAGCCGTGCTTCTCCTGCTGGCCAGCTGCCTCTCTCCAGGCCACGGTGAGAACTTTCACTTATGATTTCACTAGCCTTTGAACAGAAGCGGTCCTCACCATGTCTTCTTCCATTAAAGCTGGGAAGGAAGTCTTACTAAAGCGGGGAAAATACTCGGCTGCTTCTAGATTTTGAAGTGTGGGGTTCCCAGGGATTTAACTCTTTAAAAATGGAAGCTTTCAAAGTGTGAAGATTTGTATTTGTAGTAAGAGGAGCTACTGGGCAGTGAGTGTTCATGGGACTGAGGTTTGGTGTGTGTGTTGCTAGGCTGTCAGCTTGGGCCCCTCTAGGAAGACTTCTTTGCATGGCTCCTCTTTGCTCTGCCTCTTGATCAACCTTGGTCCAACATTCCCAGTACAGTTGCATGGAGTAAGGCCCTGACACTCTAAAGAAAGCGGAGGCAAGCAGCTGACTTCAGCCTGAATGAGGCAGCTGTTTCTGCATGAGTAGATAAATGCCTAACTGAAGTGGCGAGATGTGTATACAGAGGAAGGGGTGGATGTGTGGGCAAAAGGAAACACCCCGGTTTACAGGACAGACAATTACACTTAGATGTGGAAGTCCCTCCACCCCCATTTTCACCCTTCACAGCTCGTCTCTCCCCTCTCCCATGAAGCTTTGCTGCTGATGTTAGTGCAGCGGTCTGTGTGTAATACTGCCTCAGTGGTGGTCTAATTATTGTCCCCTTGGTTTAGCCCACAATACTGTTAAGCTATGTAGGAACTTGAGACTTTTACTTATACAAAAGATTTGATAAGTATCTTTTGTTTGTTTGTTTTGTTTTGGGAGATAAGGTCTCAGTAAGTGGTTTTGAACTAAAAAAAAAAAAAAAAAAAAAAAAAAAAAAAAAAAAAAATCATCCTTTGTCAGCCTCTCAAATGCTTGGATTTCCCAGCAATGATTTCTTAAAAAACAAAAACAAAACAAAAACCTTAGACTTCATGAAAAACCTTGAGATGAATTACCAATAAAATGTCTATAACTAGTAAGTATTGTGGTTGAATACAGTCTTGAATTTTTGTTATTGGTTTTCATTTGGCAATAATTTGTGACTAAGATCGAGAACCAAGATATTAAGCATAAATGAAGAAGCATCCTCCATGTGTTTTCTCAGATAGAGAGATGGGGAGAGCAGAGGGGTGTGCTCAGAGAAAGGATTCTATGTGTGAGAGAGATGCTTACAGTATCTGCAAGTCTCTGGCAGGATCTGGTCGTCTGCTTTTGTGTTGGGAGTGGAGATCAGTTGATTTCACATCGAATCAGTCGTAACAGAGTTGTATGTCCCTAAAGCATCAGTTCTGAAATCACCTGAGTGCCAACACAATGCTGCTAGCACAGTTAAGGAACGTTACAATTTTGAAGAGCTAAGTTTATTTCAATTAAGATTTTGGTAGAAAACATTTGATAGTAAACAAGGCAAAACAAGCAAATATACAAACAAAAAGCATAGGCGGCTAGAAGTGCTGGCTTGAAATGTTTGCCTCTTCAAATGCATGATATAATTGATAATTCAGTTCTATTTCTAAGTCATAGGCCCAATGGGTTGAAGTGGCTGATTCTGTGTTTACAGGTATCCTGGAGGCCCATTACACAAACCTCAAGTGTAGATGTCCCAGAATGAGCTTGGCCTTTGTCCCTCCAAACCTCATAGAGCGGATTCAAGTCACACCTCCTGGGAATGGCTGCCCAAGGACTGAAGTCGTGTAGGTCTCGAGAAAAAAATTACATAAGTTCTCTCTTCAAATGAAAATCAGATATTTGTAACTAGCAACCGTATAGTAGCAAGAATCTCGGAGACCAGCTTGATGTTGCTAAATATCTGAAATTAATCATGAAGATTTGGAGTATTTGAGGACTTGTTTTTCAGCAATCCAAAGCTGTTACCCTTGCTCACTCGTGTTATTTCTCAAGCTGCTCCACCGAAGTCTGTCTGTTGTGGTTACAGAGGCTGAAACTGGGGTTAGAGATGTGAACTCACTGAGGCTTCAGCAGGCTAACCCGCCTGCAGCACTCCTAGGCAGGGATGGAGTCAGAACGCCTTCCCTCCTACACAGCCCTGGAAGGAGGCTGGCACAGAGTCTCTCTCCGTGCTAGAAGCTCACTTTTAGCAGCAGCTCTTCCCACAGTGATCCTTTGCCCTCCCTTCTCCCCGCTTCTTTTCTTCCCCTTCATTCATCTCTGTGGACAGTGTTATGGAGAAGACCCAGGACCTCACAGATCTCAGACCAGCTTTAAACTGAGTTGGCTTTGTTCTTATTAATTTCTTAGATCAGGAAAAGTCTTGCCAACTGGTGGCTTGGAGAAATGTCACTGAGACCAATCAGCTTTGAAACAAAGATATTCATATATTTTTTTCAGATAAAACATTTCAAGACAACATTTTCTAATCTGTTTTATTCCCCTGAGCTCAGTGGACAAGACATTTAAGTGATCCTGGGGTAGAACTCTAAAAGTGACCCAACTTTGGAGTCAGCGTTTCAGCTCCTCTCCAACTCATATAAAGATTATTGACAAGACAGTCTCTTCTGTCAACTTGGACTCCACAAGCCTCACACCACAAACCGCTTATTCCAGGTTCAAAACTTCTTGCTCAAATTTCATTCTTCTAGGAATAATTATTTTCACAATCAACTCCCTTCATTATTAAAAAAATACAGGATGGACCAAAATGTACCACTGTTTCAATTTTAGTTTTGTTTATTTCTCCCCAGGGTCTGGACGAAGAGTAAGAAAGTTCTATGTGTGAATCCTCTCGCCAGATGGTTACAAAGAGTATTAAAATTTGCACAGAGGTGAGTTAAGTACCCTGAGAGCTTTCCTAACCAGACGAGTTGGGGAATACTTTACAGTTAGGAAAAGTTTGTAGGGCAAATGCCTGTTTTGCTGTTAGTGGGTGTTGGCTAGAACAGGGCTGACTCATTCCAGCTGTTGAGTAAGCTGTCATTCCAGCTGTTGAGTAAGCTGAAGCAAGTGTGCACAACAGTGGTTATTTGATGTCACCAAAGGGAAGCTCTAGTGTCTTGTGTGCATTCCTCTAAGTGTGACTTATTTTTGTTTAATTCACAGCAAAAATATATTTTCAACTCCCCCAGCTCCAGTGAGCAAGAGAAGGACGACCTGAAGCCCCTGTCCTCCAAAGGTCACCTGCATCCTCCTTATCCCTGCTTTGAATTTTAGCTTTGCTCTTAGTTGAAGAATTTCCAAGAAAAGAAATTCCTTTTGCAAACAAACACGACTGTGTACTCAGCCTACATCCTTGTTCCACAAATAACGAAGGTTTTTTGAGGATAGGTGTTACGTTACAACCCACTTGGCACATGTTTGGTAATAGACCTGTTGTTTAATGTGAAACTGTCCTGGGTTGTAGAAGAACAGGACCTGTATCTTGTATTAATAAGAACGTTACAGGGTGTGTTTCCATCGTTCTATACCCTTAGGGGAAGCAGGTTTCCAGAATAGTCTCCAGAAGCTTCCTGGGCAGCTGATGCAGTTCTAGCCTCACGTGATACAAAGTAGGTCTCTGTAATGAAAAGCCTATGAAGAAAATAGAGTCCCTCTAGTTTTTAAAGGTTTCTTGTATACAATTTATTGTCTTAGATTAAAACCAGCAATGTTGAAAGATCCTAGGCTTAAAATTCCAGGCTCTCCAGCAGTATACAAATGCATTCCTTTGCACTGTGGCCCTGATGATTTTTTTATTCACATCTTTCGCACAGACAAAAATACAAGTCTCTTGTATCAATTGTTTTAATGTTTCCTGCTCATCTAATGTCATTCAATAAACTTAATCAAGTATTTTGCTTATGACTGGCTCATTTTTAACAGACAATATTCTCTCACTGAGATGTTCTTCAGCTGTTCCTAAGGAGACGTAAGGTTTCAATCATGTTCATTTTTTCTGCGTATCAGAGCCCTCTACAGATGACCTCAAATTATGTCTGCCCTGAGAGTGGTTATGCATTGGGAAAGGTTTGGCTCGGAAGCCTCTTTCCCCAGGCATGTTAAATGTGATTTCCTCCAGACTTCAAACCCATTCTCACTGCCTGTTTATATGGATTCCCCGAGTCTCCAGCACTTCATTTGACAAAGTATTGCATTGAGTTGACAGGCAGAGGACTTAGACGCCATTCTTTCCCACCACTATGCTGAGGTCATAGCCTGATTCTGCCTCTCAGCCTTCCTTGGCTGCTTTGTGGTCTGTCCCCATCACATCTGGCTTGCTCTTTCATTTATCTCATTCATTCATTCATTCATTCGTTCATTCATTTGTTTATTTTGTGGGGGTGGGGTGGGGGAGTTGGCTTTGTATGGGTGTGTGCATGTGCTCATGTGTGGGGAGGTGCATGTGTGTGGGAAGAGTTCAAACCCCAACATCATTCTTTGGGAGTCATCTATCTTATTTTTTAGATAAAATATTGAGTTGTACAATAATCACCAAAACACATGTATAGTATTTTTATTACACACACACACACACACACACACACACACACACACACACGCACACTTCACTTAGCTGTCAACTTTTCCTCCTCCAAACTTTCCCATTTGCCAAACCTCCAACCATTTCTATACTGTCTGTGTCAATCTTTTTATTGACTTAATTGATTTTTAGGAGGGACTTATTTTTTATCTATTTATTAAAATAGGTTAAGTAGATGACTTATTTTATCTATTTATTAAAAAAATAAAGCAGGAGTTAGCTCACAAGTAAGCTAGGCTGGCTGTCTCTATTTCCCCCAGGAGAGGGATTATGTGGGCTCTGGGGGTCTAAACTCAGGACTCCAGGCTTGTACAGCAAGTACTTTACTCATTGAACTATTTCCCAAGTCCTTCCCCACCCCCTTTGCATTTTTGGCTGGACTGCTCGTTCTCTCTCTCTCTCTTTCCTCTCTCTTTCTCTCTCCCTCTCATTCTTTCTTTCTTTCTTTCTAGTTTTCTTTTTTGAGACGGGATCTCAGTCTGTAGCCTGGGCTAGCCTGAAACTCACTATGTATGCCAGGCTGCCCTTAAATTACAGCTGCCTTCCTGCTTCAGTCACTAGAGGATACAGGTGTGAGCCTCAATGCCTGGCTTTCTCTTTTTCTTTTCTTCTTTTCATTATTTCCAGGAGGCATAAAAGTACTTCTAAATATCATATTCTCTGTCAGCTTTAACATTTTTATTACAAACATGCAAAGGGAACATACAGTGTCATCACGCACTAAAACCTAGTGCTTTTTACACCTCAGTGTTTGGAGCTTGGGAATCAGGCTTCAGTTTTATTACGGCATAACTCAACAAAAATCCAGGATCCTCCAATAATTAGTGCTGCCATTTCTCCTGAGGCAGCTATATTAACCATCCTGTCACAGCTGGCAGAAATGAGGGACAGAAAGTGGGCACCAGGAACCATCGCGCTAACACCACCATCTCTGGGAAGTAGGGATCATCAGTAGAAACAGACAGACAGACAGACACTTCCTGCCTTCGGCTGTGTTAACTAGTCAAAGGCAAGCCAGAATCTGAAGCCAGGCTCACCAGACTCCTAAGTGGATGCTCTTCATCATGACATTAGACTCAGAATACAATCAAATCTACTTTCTGATTTCAGCCCCTTTACCTGCTCTCCTCTTCAGAGCCAGCCAAAGCCAGAGGACACTGGGAGGTAGGAAGGAACTTAGGAGGACCTGGGAAAGGGAAAGAGCCCCTGACCCTCACCTACCTAGACCTCAGTTATGTCTCTTGCTGACTAAGCCAAGAGTTTTGACATAGTTGACTAGAGGTCAACTACACAGAAACTGTACATAGAAATCATGCTTCCTATAAACCCTACAGGCTTATTAATATGACTAGTGAACCATATTTGGAATAAAAATACATGCTTTAACCTCTTTGCTTGAACTATATAAAGCAAAACCACTTGTATATATTCTTTTGATGAATGTTTTATCCTATTCACATTTCTTCCTCGTGTTCAAGTCTTCCATATACTCTCATAAATCACCTATAATTTCATTTAACAAACAACAACAAAAATATATCTTTCAATAAGACAGAAGGAGACTGATATATTTTTCTTCTTCCTTGGCCTCAGTTATAGATCATCTCCTTCAAACAATGTAACTCCAAAGCCCCCAAATCACTAACATGGCTGCTCCCGAAGCCCTTAGATGGACCCTCTCCCTCACCCGACCTCCTTACGCATGTCCATCCTTTCTCCTCAACAGTAAACTTGCTGACTTCGCTTTGGTCTGACTCATGAAGAAAGTCTTTTCTGTGGCAAGTCAAGAATCCCAGCTCTACTCTAGTGGAGGCGTCTGAGGCTCTGCAGCGCTGCTCAGGCTGCATAGCCACAACACTGAGCTACTGAAGGCATGTGAGGCTATGAGAGGGATTCAGGCTGTACAGTCAGCAACACTGAGCTGTGCTTCCTGCTGCTGGTGACATGGCTGTGGATCATGGTAATATACTGCATATTGTTTTAAAGCCAAAAGCATTCTGAATATTTTCACAAGGACATGATAAATGCTTCAGGCAAAAGATGAACTTACCCTGATTTGAACCTCACACAGTGTATGCATGATCAAAACATAACATGTGGTTCCCTCAAAATATGTATGGTTTTTAAGCATCCATTTAAAAGGCTAAAAATAAAAGCTGCAGATAAGGGAAGGGTAGGGGCACCCTCTCTGTGTTAGAGAAGGGTGGGCGACACATCCATTGTTCATCGTTTAGTCCCATGGTGGGTCTGGACTGCTGCAGAGCAGTGAGGCCTGAAGGCTGTGGGCAATGTGGAAAGGGGGGTAGAATGAGACACGTGAGAGGCCAAACTGTCTTTTTTTTTTTTTTTTTAAGTGTTTTGAGACAGGGTCTCTCTGTGTAGCTTTGGAGTCTTTCCTGGAACTCGCTTTGGAGACCAGGCTGGCCTCGAACTCACAGAGATCCACCTGGCTCTGCCTCCTGAGTTCTGGGATTAAAGGTGTGTGCCACCACCGCCCGGTGTAAACTGTCTTTTTCTAACATAGCAGCACCCATTCCTTGGAAGTTACCATAACGTTATGAGCACTCAACTGACTTGGAACCAGGACTAAGTCATAATTAGCTGCCAGAGAACTTGTTGAACCGATTAATAGAGAGTCTGCAGAAAAGGTTTGGGAGGGAATAATCATAGATTGTTAAGACAAGATTTAGGTACTCATGACTGCATGCATACAAACACACACACACATATGCCAATTAATTAAAAGTCAAAGTAAATAGAGTTGAAGGGAAAATACAAAGCGATGCTTACCAAAAGAAAATGATTGTTCTTGGGGGCTGAACCAAGGAGCCACAGGCCTAGCTGCACACCGACGTCCTAGCAGAACAAACGAAACCTGAAACAGACTGAGTGATGCTCTGATCCACCTACCCAGAGTCCCCGAAGGAGATGATTCTCCCGCTCTGTCTCAAGGGCACAACTGGCCTCCCCTCAAAACTGCTGTGTGTGTTCGTTTCTCTTGTCTTCCATGTTCTCACACCTCCTTTCAACAATGAAAGGTCCATCTCAGTGCTCCCAACTCTATGGAGAGTCTCATGCATATTCTAGAATTCTTTCTCTGAGGTAAAGAACTATGAATAACACCCCAGAAAGCCGTCCCCCCACTCTAGGCCGTTATGACGCTGCTAACACTTCAAAGACAGTGTTTACCCATCCCAACAGATGAGACCTATCTAGGAGGCTTGTTTTCTCCTACATCAGGATAATCCAATTCTAGTCTAGAGACACTAAAACTCACAGTCCTTAAGGGTTGAGTCAAGTGAGGTGTATGGAACAGCCCAACTCCTTCCCTGTTCCTATAGTTTGGCTTCTCCAGGATCTCATAGAAACAGGAGCGTACTATCCTCCGTCTTCTGTCTGACTTATTTTTCCTTTGTATTTTGGTTTGGAGATACTTCATGTTGTTGAATGGATTCCCAGTTTCTTTCCCATTGTTAATATCGTTCTATTCAATGGATATACCACGACTGGTTTATTTGTTCACCAGTTGATGGATATCTGAATTGTTTTCAGTTTGGGCTGTGATAAAAGACACTGCATACCAAACACATGTGTACAAACACATTCTTGCTTCTGTCTGGTAAAAGAGAAATTTGCTCTCCGTTGAGTACTTAGAAGTGGAATTTCTGCATCATGTGGGGTATGCATGCTTAACTTTATACAAATCTGTTAGACTATTTTCCACGAGCAGTGCACCAGTTTGCAGCCTTCCCAAATGCAAGTGTTCCAGCTGTTTTATAACTGATTTGCTAGGATGAGTCACAGAACCCAAAAAGGACTTTACATGTCACAACAGTCACTTTTGTGCATGTGGGTCAGACTACCGGAGAGAACAAGGTGACGGAGGGAAGACTCGCTTTGCCTCACGGTTTCTGGCAGGACATTCTGTCCGTGGTGGCTCAACTCCATGAGCTCAGGTGAAACATCCTGGCAAGGGGAGCCTTCAGACTTTAGACACTTAAATAACTTTCATGATCCCAATTTATGTTTCCCTAAAGGCCGCAGTTGTTGCGATTTACAGGTACATAGTTGAGATTTACCTGTTTACAGGAGAAATAAGCCTTAAATCATTTTCTCATTGAATTGAGCTGTCAGAAGGAAAAAATGACTGTGTCTGAGTCTGTTTGTGGCTGACTCTCATACTTCATGCACCTATGTGTTTTTCCTCTTTCTGCCGCTACAGTGGCCTTGAGTGGTGAGGCTTCAAATTCTCTCAGGAACCTTTAAGCTTTGTATTCTGTAAAACTGTTTTGGCTAATTCGAGTTCAACTGCAATCTCTCCCACAGGAAATTTAGGATGGCCTTGTCAGTTTCTGCCCAGAGAGGATTTTGATTAGAATGACATCAAGTTTGTGGGTCAGTGTGTGGAGACCTGACTTCTGACTACTGAGTCCTCCAGTTTATGAACATGATGTTTCTCTCCGCATGGCATCTCTCTAGTTTCTCTCAGAAATATTTCACAGGTGTTCACATTTGCCTCTTGCAGTGACCCCAAAACCAAACTCTGAGCTGAAGCATTTCAGAGATCCTCCTCTGTGAAGCCAGTGTTCATTATCCACATCATTTGATGTGGTTTCTCTCTTAGCTTTTATTGGCAATATTTCCTGTTTCCCTCTTTACTTCAGAAAGGGGGTGACCAGACCCCCTACATCTTCTAAGAACTCCTTCCCTCCTTGCCAATTCTTTTGCTGGATTGGCACTGGCACACTTCCCTCCTTCCCACCAAGGCCAGTCTCTTCACCTGCATTTTAAATCACCCCAGCCCCACCGCCCCCACCATCAGAGACACCACATGACATAACTGTCCTTTCTAAATAATCAAGCCCTCCCTCTCAGTTAGTTCTATCCCTGCCCCATTCAAACATATGCCAGTCTCTTCCATCTAAAAAAAAAAAAAAGCACAATTTTTAAGCACTTTCTGACTACCTTTTCCGTGCCTTCCTTACTCTGAAGCACCATCCAAAGCCAGCTTCTGCCACACCATTTCCCCATCACGGCTGCCAGAAGCTCGTCAATGACCACTGGTAAAGCAGATCAAGCTGCTGCTGTTTCCATGACAATGCTGGTGGGGGTTAATGGTTTGCAACACAAACATTCATCTCTCGTCCACTTGTCTTTAGGCTGAGTTTGGCATTAAGCCAGGCCATTTGTTTGGTTCAGAACTCTCCAATGTGCCTCTCGTTTAGAGGAAATTAAATGGTGTTCAGCATGTATTCTTGTCACAGTGACAGCAGATGCCCAGACCAAGGATGAAGAGACATGCTGTGCCTCCTGTGGTCTAACTTCTCACTTTCACTCACATTTTTTTTTTCACGGAGACAAAAAAAATAATTGTATATAGATACAGGTTTTAATTGTGATCACATGATACAGGTATACATTACGGGCTGATTAAATCAAGCTAACGAACACATCCACCACCTATCATATTCAGCATTCTTTGAGCTGAGAACCTTTGAAGTCGACCCTTTCAGCAAACCTGGTATACACAATACGTTACTACCTACGGTCACCATGCTTCGCCAGTCATGCTAAAGTAAACCTCTGACCCAGTTCGGTCTCTAATATAACTGCACGGTCACGTGGAAGGGAGTGTGGGTGCAGAGAGGATAAAGAGTTTGAAATGATAATAAAACTGCTAGAGTTGCCAAGGAGAGTCGGTAGTTCGTGCTCTTTTAGGGGACCCAATAGTGCCTGGGAAACCATCAGTCCACAGCTAAAATCTCTCCCTTGGCACTCGGACCACCGCACTTCAGGTTCCTACTTCCTCTCTGGCCTTCTCGGACTCGCTTTCTGGTTCACCACTCTCTCACCAGCCTCTCAACATCTAACTTTCTTGACCCCCTTTCAGACGCCTTCTTCCCAAGAAGCAACTGAGGCTGCAGACTTCACTGCCCTGGAAGCGTTTGGTCCCATTCTGTCTTCCATCCCACGTTCACCGCGTCCCACTGCATCCCAGTGAACACTCTATCCCTGCTCTGGATTTTATGAAGCTACCCAGAACTCAATGTCAAGGACCAAAATCAATGACTGAATTTCAGTCAGGCCCAGCTCTAGTACGCCCCACACTGAGGATGTCCACAGCTTGTTTAACTGTGCAAAGTTGAAAACTGGAATCATTTAGAGATTTCTCTCACCACTGGCTCCATCTCTGTCACAAAAATCTGAAGACCATTTCCTTACACATTCCTCTTCCCACTCCCTATTTTCCAGCTTTACCACACCCTAGTCTAAGATCAAGTTTCACCTAGACTAGACAGCTTAAAAGCTGCCTTCCTCTGCTACCCCTCTTTATTTATTTATTTTTTATTTTTATTTTTATTTTTTGGTTTTTCAAGACAGGGTTTCTCTGTAGCTTTGGAGGCTGTCCTGGAACTCGCTCTGTAGACCAGGCTGGCCTCGAACTCACAGAGATCCACCTGCCTCTGCCTCCTGAGTGCTGGGATTAAAGGCATGCGCCACCACTGCCCGGCGATACCCCTCTTAAATGCACCCCAGTATCCCTGCAGGCTGGGGTTTCTCAAGGATTGCTTCGTCAGAGAGGCCTTCCACACCTGTCAGCCTGGATCAGCTTCTTTCGGGTGTGCTGCCACCCACGTTATCTATGACCTCCATCGCCATCACTGGTATGACTACCTAACTCTCATCCATCTCCCCATTGGGCTATTCCTTAAAGGCAAAGTCACTCTATATCTAGTTTTGGCCATCCCTGAATCTTAGCCTCAGTTATAGCCTGGAACTTATAGATGTTCAACAAATATTTATTGAACAAGTACGTGAATGATGAATGCCTTACAGCCTCACTCATCATTATGTTTTCTGATTTTGTCTGATTTTTCTAGCTGGATTGCAAACCTATTGGAGACAGCAAGCCAGACTTATTTGTCTCCTGCAGACAGAGACAAGGTATTCAGTAAGCGACACTTGTACACAATTAAAACATCTTGTATAACACCTGCTTGTTTGCTGGGTGGTGGTGGCACATGCCTTTAAGGCAGAGCCAGGCAGATCTCTGTGAGTTTGAGGCCAGCCCAGTCTACAGAGTGAGATCCAGGACAGGCACCAGAATGACACAGAGAAACCCTGTCTCGAAAAAATAAAAAACAAACAAGCAAACAAAAAGATGTGCTTGTTTAAAATATTTAGGATGCATTTTGTTCTGTATTACTTGGGACATGTGAATAGAAAACAGCACAACCTAACCACATGTTTCTAACGACCCTTGTGCATGTGAGCATCTGGCAGATAATTGTTATTGAAATTTAATGTAATGATATAACACTGAGACCTTCCAGTTAAATTCCACTACAATTGTGTCATGGCATTACGGCACTATGATATATTACAGGAAAAGCAAAATCAATGTGAATGAATTTATCATAAAGCTAAGATGACTAACATTTATTAAACTCTTAAGTGATATCATTTAGGATACAAACAAAAAACACAAGACTTACAGGGAATGAGTGAAGGGTCCAGCAGCAGGCACGGAACTTGGGTGCGCCGAGTCAGGGGGTCACATGATAATGAAAGCATCTGTAAGGGTCACTATTATTAAAGATGATAACAATCTGGGCCATGAGTTGGCACAGTGAGCAAAGGCACTTATCACATAGGCCTGATGGCCTGAGTTTGATCTCTTGAACCCACAGTGGAAAGAGAGAAGGGACCCCTGAAAGCTGTCTTCTGACTCCCACCAGGCATGGTGGTATGCATGCCCACCACCACATTAACCACATAGAATAGTCTTTTAGAAAATCACAACAGTTGTACTTGGGACACCGGGCGTTCAGAATAACAACTGAGATTGGGCATTGGACGATGCCTGCTAAGATTCAGCTACTGCAGTAGCTATTCACTGTCTGTGTGGCTTTGGGGAGGTTCCTTAACATCTGTGAACTTTAGTTTTCTCATATGATCCTTGCTGAGTCAAATGACGGTCAATGATGGGGTTGGGGAAAATGGACAGAAGATGGAGAGGGGATGAAGGAATGTATTTCTTCCTTTCCTGTTGATATGTAATAGTTGTCATGGTTGTCCATCAATGACTAGAGTTCCTGTCAGGCAATCAGCTACCTCTGAAATGCCCTTCCTCATGTCTCCTTTAGGCCTGACTAGACACACCCGGGTTCCTTGCCTGCAGCAGGAACCTGCCCATGCCTCTGCAGGATCCTTTACACATTCCTATTAAAGTCTTAGCTGAGACTCTTTTTTCTTGTTGGTACTCTAAATGAACAACCTGAACAATCCTGCTTTCCTTCAACCCAGATGTCAACTGCTTCCCACCTGTAGACGGATTTTAGGTAAACTTCACAAGGCTGTGACTACAAAGAGGTTCTTTACCGCCCTCTGGTGGCCTCCTGGGGAAATGTGTTCAAATTGAAGATGGAGGCCCTGGAGCAGGTAGCTTTGTGTTGAGCACACATTCCCCCTCTTGCCCTCCTACTTAGTCAAATCCCAAAGAGCGAAGAGCAGAAGAGCGTCTCCCCAGGGCTGCAGACAAGTAAATCCCGTGACTCCTTTCTGTGAATAGCCAAATTCAGAAGTTCAGGCTCTCACCTGCCAAACCAGAATTGAGTTTGATAGTTAAGCCTGAAACTAAAACCCTGAAGTTTTCATTTCCCAGATGGTTCCTATGTACGGACACTGAGAAGCTTTTGCAAGTGATTCCCAGGACCAAACGTAATCCCTCCAGTGAGGCTTGCAGCCAGATGAAGAAAAGATAGACGGGAGAAGACTGAATCAAGATTTGGTCCTGTGGGCAGGACAGATGGCTCAGCAAGTAAAGACAACTAATGGCCAAGCCTGACAACCTGAGTTCAATCCCTGACGCACACGGTAGAAGGAGACAACCAGCTCCTCCATCCTCCACGTTAACACCATGCCACAAGCATATCCACACACATACACAAAATAAAAATGTTTTTTAAGATTTGGTCCTGCTATCTCTATGATTAATTCCAATATAATTAAATCACATTGCTATTAGACCCGGGGGTCACAACCTGTGCCCCAAGACAGGTCCAACCACTTGTCTTCAAGAAGCTTATTGAAGGAGCCAGATTTATAGTGGAGACCAGACAGGAGCGATTTACTATGTGGCTACATAGAACCCCTCAAGCCCACCTTCAGGGTCCTGAAGTGAGATCAAAGCATAAATAGAGAGCCACGGGACACGTACATCCAAGCAGTCCAAGTCAAGGAACGACCCATTGTTATCTGGTGTTCTTTTGTCTCACCCTGTGAGGTGCTCTGAGGAGTTGTTAGAAACCCCTCAAGTCTCTTTCTAGGAGACAAGACCCCCCTTCTGGCTGGTGCTCTTCCCTTCTTCGGGCATGAAATTGCTGAGAAAAACACCATTTTTTTGGGGGGGGGACCATTGTTTAAACAGTTTGATAGATTGGGGGACACAAGTGTCTCTTTAGACTGTCTTCATTTCTGCCAGGCTGGCTGC
This sequence comes from Onychomys torridus, assembly GCF_903995425.1. Lineage (NCBI taxonomy): Eukaryota > Metazoa > Chordata > Mammalia > Rodentia > Cricetidae > Onychomys > Onychomys torridus. The sequence goes on along the minus strand of NC_050452.1, from coordinate 83,094,500 downwards.
AGTCTGAGTCTCATAATTATTACACTTGCAGATGAAAAGAATATCAACATCTTGTAATGTGACATCAGGGCTGGGACACAGACATTCTAGAGAGCTGGGGCTACTCTTCAGCTCCTCATGCTGTTCCTCTGGTCTTCTAGAAATGCCATGGGCAACCCCAAGTTCAGTCTACAGTCCTCTGCTGGCATCCAGTGGTAAATGGCATAATTGTTAGAACATCTGGCTCATCAGCCCTCATCATGAAGACCGGGGAGCTGGAAACCAGGATCCCAGAAGAGACAAGAGGAACGAAGGAAATATGTCCATGGGCCACCTTCAGCTGAGACCTAATTCCTCCCTTTAAGGAGATTAATTGTCCACCGCCAGGTGCCAACCTGAAAAAAGGTTTTCCTTTGTGCGTCTTCTAAAATTAGATGGGGAGTAATTGTCAAAAGTTCAGGTAAGTGGAGAGCTATTATTCAATAGTAAAATTAGCATTTCTAAAGCACTCTGTACCAAATGGCAGGTGCCATTCCTGGCTTCTAGAATGAATCATCACCACACCAAGCATGCACTCTCCCACACGCGAGCACATACACACACACACACACACACACACACACACACACACACACACATCTGCTTCATCTGTATGTCCTTCCCTTGCTACCTCTACCTCCTAAGAAGTAAGACTGACAGTGAGCAAAGAGCCATGCACTGATTTCAGTGAGGGCTCTTCCAGGGAGTGGGTGTCCTGTCAGTCAGGAACAACTGACATCCCCGGTAAGCGACCACACGTTAAGAAAAAACATCTTTTATTTTGCTTAACAATTTTTATCCTTTCTAGAGTCCGCAGCTGGAATCAACTCCCAAACTTCCATTTACAAAATACCCAGCCACCCTTTCTGTATGATTGTTGTTTGAACTGAAGCCCTTTCTCCACATTCCCTCACGGTGGTAACCTTATGTACAGACACGCACTTTGTGGGAGTGGATGGAACTGAAAAGGTCAGTTGGGGTAAGAGGTGGGAGTGTAAACCAGGGTGAACAGGATTAACTTGGCCACAGGTAATACAACCTGGATTCACGTCCTTGGATTTTGTTTGTTTGTTTGTTGTTTTGGGATTTGAGTTTTTGTTTTGTTTTTCCTGCCTCTAAAAAGCCAAGGAACCTTCCTAATTTATATGTTTATCATCCAGCGATTGCTGGCAGATTAATGAAACGGATGATTCCCCCGCTAATTACTTCTTAGACACTCTGAAGAGTGTGGGACCTGCTAACTGAGTGGGCAGTGCCCTGTCAGCTCACTGAGGCTGGCTTGTCCATCTCCAGTTGCTGTGGGACCTTGTGACAGGCAGGGCAGAGGTTCAACTTTCTATGTAGACCTGTGACTTCTGGAAACTCTGGCCAGTTCCAAAGCCTCCTGACTGACAGGGACCTTGAATGTCCCTCTGAGGCCTAAGGAAAGCTAAAATTCCAAGGAAGATTAAAATTGAGGAAGTCTTCCAACTTTCTTTCCACTCTCCATTGTCTGTGTGCTCTGGGTTTGCATTCCGGACTGTCATCCAAACCAAACTGCAGCCTCTGGGCTGCCCTAGACTCTCAAGATCACCCCTCCACTTCAAAGTGAAGAATTTATGAAACTTTGGGGAACACTTTGGCCAAAATCTGAGGTTGTTTTTTTTCTGGAGGTGGGGGTGGATGTGGGGTGGGGGGAAGCAATACTTTAGTTATAGTAAAATAATAACAAAAATGCAGACATGTCCTGCAAGCTTGGGACGCGCTGTACAATCTGAGTAGTTGGCTGGAAGCATTCATCCAGCCTTCGATGGCCTGACGGAGGGCTGCGGTGCTACATCTTGCTGAAGGCAAAAATGATGTGGTTGTTGTCTGTACTCTAACCAAAGGGCCCCAAAGCTAACCCGCTTCTTTTTTTTTTTATAATATATTTATTTTATTTTTATACGGATATTTGTGTTTTAATTTTACATATCAGACATAGGTTCCCCTGTCCTCCCCCCTCCTGCCCCCACCCCCACCTTCACCCCCAGCCTCTCCCCCCCATTTCCATCTCCTCCAGGGCAAAGACTCCCCTGGGGGATTCATTTAAACCTGGTGGATTCAGTACAGGCAGGTCCAGTCCCCTCCTTCCAGGCTGAGCAAAGTGTCCCCACATAAGCCCCAGGTTCCAAACAGTCAGCTCATGCACAAAGGACAGGTCCTGGTCCCACAGACTGGGTTCCTCCCAAACAGTTCAAGCTATTCAATTATCTCAGTTATCCAGAGGGCCTGCTCCAGCTGGGTCTCCACAGCCTTTGGTTCATAATTCATGTGTTTCCATTAGTTTGGCTATTTGTCCCTGTGCTTTTTCCAATCTTGGTCTCAACAATCCTCTTACAATCCCTCCTCTTTCTCTACAATTGGACTCCTGGAGCTCCACCTGGGGCCTGGCTGAAGATCTCTGCATCCGCTTCCATCAGTTATTGGATGAGAGTTCCAGCACGACCGTTAGGGTGTTTGGCCATCTGATCACCAGACTAGGTCAGTTTGGGCTTTCTCTTGACCATTGCCAGTAGTCTACAGTGGAGGCATCATTGCGGTAACCCCGCTTCTTATCTCAGCCTTCCGCCAATAGACACAAAGTCTCATGACCAACCAGGGTCAGGACCCGCATCGGACTGAGCTGGAAAAGGAGTACATAGACTCCTAGGGCTGGGAAGTAAGCTTGGGATGAATCACCTAGTCAGATGTCCTTTTAGATGTGAGGAAAGTGAGGGTGTAAGTCATGGCAACACAACCCAAATGTTAGCTAGCACTGTATATTAGAGTGAAAATATCCTGGTCAACAGAATAGAATCTCTGGCCCAAGTGGAGACCTAACATTCTAGCTCGGCCAAAGGACCACCCCTGGGAAGGCAAGCCACGCTAAAGAGCTGGGCCAATGGTTATTCCTGGGCAGTAGTTCACTGGGCCACAGCCATAAAGCTTGTGAGTCTGCCTACTTTTCTGAATATTTTTCATTGTCCTCTTTCGATCTCTTTTCTAAGCGTGTTTTCCTTAACATTTCAGACTTCCCCTGAATACTTCCCTACTCTTCTTTTAGACCCTCTACCACGTGTCTGACCTTAGTGTCAGTTTACATGGCATGGCCATGTTTTCCTTCTTTCTTCCATCCTCCTCCTCCAGCTATTTGCCAGGATTTGCAGTTTGTCTACTGTGGGATTTTCCTTCTAAATGCTAACAAAATTTTCCTTGAGCCCCTATTTGACCCATTATTAAATTCTTTTACCCCCAAGAAAGTACTAAGTACCTCGATTTCCCCTGAATAATTGGATGACCTCAAAATTCCAGTAGTCATACTTAGTAAATATTGTGATTCTAATACCTGTCTAAAAACTGTTTGGTTCCCTGGAAGCAGCCTTTGTTTGGGATACTCTAGATGTGAACCATGATTCAAGGATGTGGGTAAGCCTACTCATTCTAGAGGTAGCCTAAGAATGCAGTGGAGATCTGGAAGTGACAAAGAATGCTGGAGGATCTGGGCAGAGTTTCTCTGTGTCCCAGAAGCCATTCCCCAATAACCAGACTAAGTCTTGTTATTAATTACAAATGCTTGGCCCATAGCTCAGGCTTATTACTAGCTAACTCTTACATTTTAAATTAACCTATATTTCTTATCTACATTCTGCCATGGGTTGGCACCTTTTTTCAACACAGCATGTGTAGAGAGCTGCATACAGCCGCACCTTAAAGATGGCGCCGGCTTCCGCCCTCCACCTTCCCAATGGTGAGCACTCTCTGTGATAAACAACTCCTTAATTGGCTAAGGCTGAGAATCTGGCTTGCTTACCTGCACCTGGACCTATTGGTAGTGCCCAAGTGGCGTATCAGGGTTGGCTACCCAGTGATTACTTAAGGCTGTGAGCGGGGTTTCCCCGGGATCAGAAGTCAGAAGATTGTTCAAGGTTCCTCAGTAAACTGCTGAAAGAAGAGCCTGGTGTCACGTCTTCCTTGCTGGTCGAGGCGGTCGCAGCAAGTGGTGGCCTGTACAGGGATCTTCACTACTTTCAATGAGGGCTCAGAACTTTCTGCAGTCAGGGTGATGTGCCGGTAAGTTCCCAGGTAAGGTGGGAATCTGCAACAAAAGCGGGGTTAAAGGAATTCCCAGGTAAATTGGGAACCCGCGACAAAAGCGGGGGGGGGGGGATTTTTGCTCTTCTCTGTAGATAAAGAGAGAGTGGGAACCAAGGGCTAGTCGATAGACGAGCCAAAAGTAAAAGTGAAAGATTGTCTAAAAGATTGAAAAGTTTTAGACATGGGCGCTTCTTCCTCGCACCCAATTTTTCTGGCTCTTAATGAGCTACTGCACTCAAAGATATTAAAGATAAAGAAAAGTACCTTAGAGAGATTTTTGGACGAGTGTGATATTGTTGCCCCATGGTTTGCTGTTTCCGGAAGCCTCACGATATCCTCCTGGGAGAAACTGGGGAGGGATCTAGATTTTGCTTTTGAACAAAGGACACTCAAAAGTGGAGTAAGGCCAGTCTGGAAATTAATAAGAGGCTGTCTTGAGGATCAGCGTTACAGTGAAGTGGTAGAGAATGGTCAGGCCGCCCTAGAAATGCTGCAGGAGGAGAGATCAGAAAAGGCAATCAGTGAAAAGGGGAAGAAAAGAGGGGGGTTATACCCCGACCTTACTGAAGTAGAGACCTCTGAGTCTACAGACTCAGAGGAACAGCAATCACTCATAGAACAGATAAAAAAGACAAAGATAAGAGAGGAAGAAAGGGAAGGAGAAGCAAGACCCAGACAAAGGAGAATCCCCACCCCCACCCCCACCCACCCCACCCCCCACCCACCCCCACCCCACCCCCACCCCACCACCCACCCCACCCACCACCCACCCCACCCCACCACCCCCGCACGCCACGCCACACCCTCAGCTCCTCCACCCTACGTAGAGGGCCCTGGAAGTGGCAGCTCTGGATGCTCTTTCAGCCCAGACGTATGGAAAACAGTCAGAACTGAGTTACACCTAGCCTGACCAGTATTCCAGGATCCACAGGGACAGCAGTATCATGAGCCTTTAGATTTTAAGGTGATAAAATCCTTGGCTGAGTCTGTGCAGACCTATGAGATCACAGCCTCTTTCACAATTGCCCAGGTGGAGGCCTTAAACAGGCACTGCATGACACCCAGTGATTGGAGCGGGCTTGCAGGAGCGTGCTTGAGCCCAGGCCAATACTTAGACTGGAAGGCCTTCCTGATTGAGTTTGCTAATGAAGAGGCTGCGGCCAATCAGGCTGTGGGGAATGCTGCTTGGGACAGAGACATACTGCTCAGACAGGGTCGATTTGCTAATCTACAGACGGATTACCCTGTTCAAGTTTATGAACAGATTAATAAAATTGACATTAAGGCATGGAAGGCTTTACCAAATAAGGTAGAAGTGAGCGGCAACCTCACTAAGATTTTGCAGGGTCCCACGGAGCCATTCTTGGACTTTGTCGCTTGTATGGTTGAGGCCGCCGGCAGAATTTTTGGGGACCCAGATGCAGCTATGCCTCTTATTAAACAACTTGTCTATGAGCAATGTACTAAGGAATGTAGGGCTGCGATAACCCCGTATAAGTCCAGAGGGCTAGAAGCATGGATGAAGGTGTGCAGAGAACTGGGAGGACCCTTGACCAACGCTGGTCTGGCAGTGGCTGTAGTCCAACTGACTCAGAATAGAAAAGGAAGCTCGGGTGCCTGTACCTGTTGATGCTCCTAATGCCATGACTCAATTTAGACATAAAAGAGATTTTGGGATTACAGCCGCCGTTGTTACGGCCATTTCCCTGGCGGCGATCGGAGCAACCACCATGGCCATTGCCATGAGCCACTCTGTGCAAACAGCACAAACTCTGAATAATCTTTCTGCCAATGTAGCACAGGCCCTAGACGTGCAGAAGGGCATTAATGCTCAGTTAAAGGGGGGTTTATTGGTAGTCAACCAAAGGATTGACCTGGTTCAAGAGCAAATCGACACTCTTTGGCAGATAGCCCAGCTTGGCTGTCAATGGAAATATGCTGGATTATGCGTGACCAGTATTCAATATGAAAATTTTACCCATGCTGCAAATTTGTCTAGACAATTATCCAGTTATCTTTTAGGAAATTGGACGGGAGAGTTCGACAGCCTGATGGAGCAGCTGAGGGTTGCCATCGTCACGGTGAACTCAACCCGGGTGGACGCTGGATTGGCGGAGGGATTGTCTTCGTGGATCTCTAATGCCATGAATCATCTTAAGGAGTGGGCAGATCTGGAAGCCTTGACGGGCCTCCTGGTGTTAGCCTCCTTAGTATGCCTGTGGTGCATTTGCCAGATCAGAGGTTCTCAGTGCAGCCATGATTATTCAAGCCTTTACAGCCATTGAAGCAGGACAGTCCCCTCATGCCTGACTGGCTACCCTAAAAGATTAGTGTGTTTTAAGCACAGGATGCAAGGCTCAAGCACTGCACTTGGGGCCCGCTGAGATCTTGGACTCCAAGAAGAGCATGTCTGATTGCATATGGGTTGATGCCCTGTGTCCCACCTCTGTGAAAAAGGGTATCGGATGGATCTGGTATTCATCGGGTGGACGACACCTGAGTGAAGATCAGTACAATGTCCCTGATTCACTCTACAGAGATCAGACCTCTACTCTTGCCTGTTGCAAAATAAAAAGGGGAACGGTAGAGAGCTGCGTGCAGCCGCACCTTAAAGATGGAGCCGGCTTCCGCCCTCCACCTTCCCGATGGTGAGCGCTCTGTGTTAAACAACTCCTTAACTGGCTAAGGCTGAGAATCTGGCTTGCTTACGCGCACCTGGACCTATTGGTAGTGCCCACGTGGCGTATCAGGGTTGGCTACCCAGTGATTACTTCAGGCTGTGAGTGGGTTTCCCCATGGTCAGAAGATTGTTCAAGGTCCTGAATAAACTGCAGAAAGAAGAGCCTGGTGTCACGTCTTCCTTGCTGGTCGAGGCTGTCACGGCAAGCATGTTCATCTTGTTTCTTTCTGCGTCTGCTCTTGAGACTTCCGAACCCCCACCCTTTCTCTTCCTTTGTGTCCTTTGTGTCTATACCTCCTACCGAACTACCAGCCAGTGGGCTCTTTTTTTATTAAACCAATCAGAAGGAGCCTTGGCAAAGACACATCTTCACAGTGCACAAAAAGATTGTTCCATAACAGGAGAATGTGTTGAGCGACCAGACATGCCTTCAGGAATGAGGCACCTACTCCCCCAGCTACTGGGTATGTGGCTGGCAGCAGCTGGGGCACTCTAGAAAGTGATTTTAGCCCCAGCCACATGTCCTTTCTGCAAGCAGCCTGCACACAAGAGTGTTTGATGTGAAGGTATAATGCCCTACTCCTCCCTTGAATTCCAGTCAAATCTGAATGGCTCCTTGGCTTCAGTTCTCCCTCAACTGGCCAAGGCCTTTGCGATGGCTGCCTTCTCCTAATCAGCTGCCTTTTCTTCCCCAAACGAGTTACACCTGAAAACACTCCTAGCTACCCTCTGCTTACTAAGCGCTGTATTGGTATGCTTACTAGGAAACCTAGCCTGCAAGGGTGGGTCTGAGGGCTCAGCCCTGCACAGATGGCGGTATAAACTTTTCACTGAGGTGAGTGACAAATGGCAAAAGGCAAATTGTCAGCAGGTGCAATGTATCACGTATTTGGGAAACTGGAGGACTGGTTATTCTGAGAAAAAAAAATATAAAACCGGTTAGCCATTTCCGGAGGCATTAGGTGTTTCAGGGGAAAAAAAAAAAATTGCGTTTTGACTCAACACTCTTATACCTCTCAAATTCTTACATGCAGATCCAATCCCCATGGTAATGGCATTAGAAAATGTGGGCTTAGGAAGATAATTAGGTCATGGGGGTGGTGCCCTTGGGAATGAAATTCATGCCCTAATAAGAGACCCTACAGTGCTTCTAGGCCCATTGAGACTGTAAAGCATTTACAGTGAGAAGATAGCTTACCTAAGAGGAAGTGGACCCTCTGACACAGACTGATGCCTCCTTGATATTAGACACAACAGTCTCTAAAACAGTGAGGAATGGATGGATCCCTGTTGCCCATAAGCCACCCACTGCAGACTGAGCAGACTCAGACAAACTGTGAAGCCACAGGCCTTCTTGAAGTCTACTATGAGAATCTCCTCTCTCCTGACACAGAGCCAGAAATATGAAGATAGATTCGGGTTTAATCTGTTTAATCCTGTTGGACTGTCATTCTAGCCAGGACCCTGATTGGAAAGGAATTAGATGGTATTGAACCACACATTTGAGTTTATGCACTTGAAGATACTGAATCCCCAGATTCCACCTGGGCTGTAATGGTGCAGACTTGAACAGCATTGTGGGAGCTGCTGCACCGCAGGCCTTGCGAAATGAGTGTTCCTTTGGCTTCTGTCCCAGCGCTCATTTTGACCACCTGGTGACCAAGAAGAGTGGTTCATAGCACACTGGGCCTGTCAAGGGGGGAAAGGCTCCATTCCCCAGAAGACCAACAGGGTCTGGTTGGCACGAACCAGCTAAGTCCGATAGAGCACATGTGAAACCATATGTGCGCCAATCCAAGAGGTGAGAGGCTAGGAGGTGGGATAGTTGGGGCTCATCAATATGGAAGCTCTTTCTTGGGGTACAGGGCTTTTTGTTTGCTTACTTTATTTGCATTAGCATTTATGTGTATTTTGCCAGCATGCATGTCTGTGCACTATGTACGTGCCTGGTGCCCACAGAAGATGGCATCGGAACCCCGGGGACTAAAGTTACAGAGAATTGTGAGCTGCCATGTGGTGCTGGGAGTCCAACCCAGCTCCTCTGGAAGAGCAGCCAGTGTTCTTAACCACTGTGCCTTCTCTCCAGCTCCCACTTCAGACTTTTAGAAGAGCCGGAGAAGGAGTTATGCTGCTTCTCTTAATACTTTATAAGCCAGGAGTGAATCCTGTCCTGGATATTTTCTTTGATAGGAGACTTTTTAAAATTATGTATGCATATAGGATGCATGCACAAGCACACATGAGTTTAGATGCCCACAGAATCCTGAATGAGGTGTCAGATTCCCTGGAGCTAGAGTTGCAGACTGTTCCAAGCCACTGGTATGAGTGCTAGGAACCAAACTTGTCTCTTCTGGAAGAGCAGGCCATGCTCTAACTGATGAGCCATCCCTCCAGCCCAGATAGAAGACTTTTTCTTACTGATAAAACCCCCTCTCTCTCAGTGGTCTGCTCATGTTTTCTGTCTTATAACTCTGTCTTGGTATGTCCTGCTTCTCAAGGTTGTCATCCATTTCTGCTAAGGTATCTAATTTGTTTGCATGTACCTGCAGCTGTCTCTCATGGTCCTTGGCATCTCTGCAGTAGCAGAGGCACAAAGCCTCCTTTCTGAGTTGGCGTCTCCTCTCCTCTTCTCGTGATCTCGACAGAGGCTTGCCCGTCTTGTCCATGTTTGCACACAGCCACTCAGTTTGGTTGGTCTCCGCTACTATTAGGTCTCCAGCCTACGTCACATATCTCAGTTTTTACAATTGTCTTTTCCTCCCGTTAAGCTGGAATTTAGTTTTTCTAGAGTCAGTGAGGATACATCTTCCGTCCTGCCCCACCCCCACCCCTTCTGCTTCTCACCCCATAGCCCAAGATAGCTGGTACTCACTAGGTAACCCAGGGTGGTCTAGAACCCATGACAGCCCTCCTCCCTCAGCCTCCCAAGGCTGGCATGGCAGGTGTTACCCCATGCCTGGCTAGGCTCCCCAGGTTTCGTAGAATTGCTTCTCTGAACATACTTTCTGTCCCTCTTGTCTTCTCCTTTCTAGTCCTCTCTGGACACATCTTTCACTTGATGGTGTCCTACAAATCCCTTTAGCTACCTTCACTCTTTCCTGTTCTTTCTCTCTCTCTCTCTCTTTTCTTGCTGCTCAGAACCAGTGTTTCCTGGACTCATCCTTGAGTCTGGCAGCCCTCCCTTCAGCTGGCTTCTGCTGCAGAGACCCTCCAGTCTTCACTTCAGTTCTGATGTCTTCAGATCAGCGGCTTCTGTTTGGGATTCTGTTACACTTTGTGTTAATTTTTTTTTTAGGTCCTTTTCTTTTCTTTTTTTTTTAATTTGGTCAATTGTGTGTCTTTTTCACCAAAGTCAATTTGTAGGAATTTGCCTTGCTTTTCTTTGGAAAACGTTTATTTCTCTATCCCCTGTCCCTTGACTCTACCTGTTGGTTTCTGCACAGTGAATGTGCTGGGTTTACTGGCAATCCTGTGAGCCCAGTCTCAGCACAGCAGAATGGAGAGAGGGTCTCACATGCTTCCTAGATCCTTCTGTTTCTGTTTTTGATAAGTCCCAAATTAGGGCGTCTCAGCATCCCAAGACCGTCAAAGTAGAAACCTGGAAAAGTAAGAGTCATGAGCATGTTTTCCAGTGTCTTCTATCTTGGTAGTGAAGTAAGAGCATGGAGAAGGCCCAGGAAGTGCAAAGGTCCCACTCAAGCTTCCAGAAGTCTCTATTTACCTGTCCAGCCTTTCCCTGATACAAACGGGGTTGAAGTTTGACTGTCAATAACAGCAGCTGTGTGTGTGCAAAATCCTTTCCAGACAAACGGGAACTTGTGAGTTTTGACCCCTTCTCTGCCCCCGTTCCAGGGAGGGAAGCATCTGGAAGCAGTTGTGATTGTTGTGATGGCAACATGCCCACATGCCTCCCCTTCTCGACTTCTCAAAACCGGTAAGATAGGTGTCAAACCATAGAGACCCTCGGAAATGGGGTGCTGTATGTATAGTCCAATCTCTCACCTCAGGGAGAAACCAAGTGCTGGGGATTTTCCAAATGTGTGTGCGAGTGTCTAGGGCAGAGTCTGTCTTGATGTGTTTCTGCTCCTGTTATCCACTCGATAGTTCTCACTTGCCTGGTGTGTGGGGGTCTCTCAGGTAGAGCTGACCCTTGGGTTGGGACATTTGGTGCATCTGCAGGTAGAAAGGGAGTCCAGTGACCTCTTCTGCCACGATGCAGCTATTACTCTCCACATTTCTAGATGCAGTAGGAATTCTAGATCTGCCGTGGCCTATCGTGAAAGCAAGGATCAAAAGTTCATAAAAGCAGGCAAGCTGGAATGGAAACAGCATGCAGAAAAACCCATCACACAAACGCACTTAGGGAGAAGGTTCTGAGAGTATTCAATTTGGGGAAGAAAAAGAAAAAGCTATGGGCTGCTGCTGAGAAAGCCTCTCACATCACTGAATGACTCTCCTCTGTAGGTCAGAACACACCGCAGGAGAGTTCATTACAGAACTGTGCTCCTGGGTAAAGTGTGGTATGACACATTCCAGAAATAAGAGAAATGAGGCAACAGAATGAACCACCAAGAGAAAGGCAGGCATAATGAGCAACAGGGACAGCATGACGCCCGGGTGAGGGAGCTGAATCTCAGGGTGGTTAAGAGAGTGCATCATCCATGTGGACGGGGTAGACGGGCTACCAGCAGACGTGTCAGTCAGCACACTCAGTGTCTTTGTCACTTTTCTGCTGCAGTGACAGAGCAATCAAGGCAACTTGAAGGGAAGCATTTAACGGGGTTCACAGTTTCAGAGGGGGTGAGTCCATGGCCATCGTGGTGGGGAGCATGGCAGCAGCCAGCCAGCCATGGCGCTGGGCAGAAGCTGAGAGCTTGCACCCTGATCCGTAAACTGGACATCAAGTGAGACTGGGCCTGATGTGGGCTTTTGAAACCTCACAGCCCACCCCAGTGACACAGCTCCTCCAACAAGGCCACAGCTCCTAACCCTCCCCAAAACAGTTCCACCAATGAAGGACCGAGCCTTCAAATCTATGAGCCTATGGAGACCATCCTCATTCAAACCCCCATACTCCACTCCCTGGCCCCCACAGGCCTGTAGCCTTAATGCAAAATACATTTACTAACCTCAAAAGTCTCTATAGCCTTCCACAGTCTCAAGACTGTTTAAATGTCCAAAGTCTCTTCTGAAACTCAAGGCAAGCTCTTAACTGTAACTCCCAGGAAATCAAAAAACAAATTACATACTTCCAACACACAATGGTGCAGGAATAAATATTACCAATAAATATTCCAAAAGGGAAGAAAAGGGGCATAGTGAGGAAATATTGAACCAAGGCAAGGCTGAAACCCAGCTGAAGCTCAGTGCCTCTGTGTGCCCTCTCAGAGACTACTTGGAACATGGGTCGGAATTTTCCAATTTGAGAATTTGTCCATGGCTTTCAAGCGCCCCATTGCCTGTACTGCCCACAGCGTTCAGCCACCTGGAGGTTTTAACACTGTAGCATTTTTCCAGTCTGTACGAGAGCTGGGGAAGTTCCCAAAGACAGAGTACATCATCTGATAGAAAGATGCAAGAATCCATCAGTTTCCGTGGGGACTGTCCCCAAGTGGGGGGTGTATGTAGGGTTATCAAGGGAAACACTGGCATTCTCTGCACAGAGGGAAAAGGGCTTGGATCTCAGCGCTGCTCTTCAACAGCATTAGGGGCTGGTCTTTGCTGCATTACTGAAACCTTCCGTGTCTCAGTTTCCTCACTTACAAAGCAGTAATCTCTAATTCTGGAGCTTTTTGGGGAGACGCAAACATCCGGCAAAACTCCTGGCACACAGTGTCTCTCCAGAAATGTCCATTATTCTTTCCTTACAGAAATATTTTGGGGTGAATTATCCTCAAAAAGACTGGCAATAACACGGAAGTCCAAAAGTCATGATGAAAAAAAAAAAAATAGCGATTTTACCTTTAGGAAGGAAATTCACGTTGTGAGCTTGCATTTCCACGGAACTGAGCATAAGGCTTCGAGTGGCTTCTTTAACTCTAGTTCCTGCAGTGTTGGATGGAAACAGGAGCAGCCACCATGGTGACTGATTATGTCACTGGGAGTCCATTTATTGTTAGTCTCTAAAATGCCCCTTTGGACCAAGACCACTCTCCTCCACTTGATAATTTCATGGCAGCCTGAGATTTAAGGGTATGATCCCTCCCTAGAGAGCTGGATTTTAATTAAAGAATTATATCCAAAGTGGGAGGATTAAAAACACTGGTTCTTAGTCCTACAATGGTCCCCTTTGCCCATCTCTATCCTCCTGCTGACCATTCCCCGCTCACCTCACCCACTTGACACAGAGCAGCAATGGAAAGCATAGACTAAGTCACTGAAGGCTACTTGCATAAGGGAGCTTCAGGGCCAGCTTTCAGGATGTCCATTTAGCTTCCTAGCGTTTCAAATCCTTGCAGCTATTACCTACAGCCCCAAACTCTGAAACCCTCATCACTAGATTTATTTTTTTAAGAGAAGTTACAAGAAACTCTCAGATTTGAAGATTGAAAACAAGGCCTGAACTAAGAAACGTCTCTGGAGAACCTGAGAGCACATACTACCGCTGCAGAGGAGCCAAGTTCTGTCCCCAGCCTGTAACTCCTCCATGAGAACATGATGCCTCTGGCCCCCGTGGGCACCTGCACACACGTGCACTTACCCACACACAGACACCCACACATGCACATAATTAAATACAAAGGGGCTTCAGCTAGACTCTGAATGAAGGGCTCTTTTCATCCCCACGCCACCATAATTCCCTGTCCTGTCTCTCTGGATGATAAGCAATGCCCTTGTCTTCATCTAAGCAATGACTCAGGTAACTTTTGTTTTATTAATTTAGGTCACATGCACTAATTCAAAGAATTTAATTTTAAGGCAGTCCAGTGAAGTATGCAAGGCAGATGTTATAAGTCCTGTAAATGCAAAAAAAAAAAAAAAAAAACCCCAAAAAATCATTGCAAATGTCTGCCTTTGATCCTAAAAGCTCATGCCATATTTGAATCCCCTCTATGCCCTATCTCCACTAAGACTGTAGTGGAACACCTCCAGCATTGGGAATCTCTTATGAGAGCACACTAAAGCCCCAACTCAGGACAATTCTTCAGGTGTGTAAGCCAAAGTTCTCCAGAGAAATAAAACCAGATACAGGTATGTGTGTGTTATATGTGTATGCACACAAAGAGAAAGATTATTACATATAGTAAGAACTAAATGCATGCATTTGTATGTGTATGTGTATACACACCTACAGACAGACAGAGATTGGTGAGAAACTGGATCACATGTTATAAAACCGGAGAAATCCCTCAATCTGCCATCTGTAAGATAGAGACACAGGAAAGGGTAGGGTTGCTATATAGACCAGACTGGCCTAGAACTCATGGGGAGCCACCTGCTTTTGCCTCCCCAGTACTGGAATTAAAGGTGTGCGCCACCACACATGCAGCCCTAAAACATTGCCTAATGAATACCTCAGCTTTAAAACAGAGAACTAGACTCCCTATACTCCAGCTGAAAATATTTAAACCTTCTTCTTCCACCACGAGGCTACCTCAAGGCTGTCTGCAGGACTGCTAAAAACTCACCAGGAGCTGCCTCTGATGAAAGGGTTGGCTTCTCCCTCTGGGCCACAGCATTAGCAGGGCACGATGAAAGCCAGGCACCTTTGCTGTTATTCTGTGTCAGTTTGCCTCCTTTACTTTGGCTGAAGGCACCTCTGTAAATCATTGTCCTAACTCTACAGTCACCCTGATTCTAGGATGAATGAAACCTCACGGGACACCCCCACCCCTGTTAAGATGAGAACGACTATCCATGATGCTAAGGCCCTTATTTTGGAACCCTGAAGCAGAAGCCTCCATTTGTGGAAACTAGACCACTCCCTTCAAGTCACCCCCAACTCTAAGGCTTGACTATCTCGCAGAACCAGCACTGGCACAATAGCCTCACCACACCTTGACCAGGACTGCTAAATTATGCCTGCCCTTTCCTTCTCCCCCAGTTCTTTCTCTGCTTAAATCTAAAGCATGCCAGGACTTTCAAAGTGGACTTGATCAATTCAGTCCTCTTCCCACATTTAACAAATCTCCCTCGACTTCTCCCCGTTCCTCATCTATTTTGTGGGCTTTGGGGGACCAGTGCCAAGCCTAGCTTTCAAAGGCTGCGGAAGCCCAGGTTTTTGCCCCGAAAATGCCAAGAACACTGTCAATGCGCTGTGCATCCAAGTCCTCCCTTCTTTGGGAGAGAGGCGTGTGACTGGTATAAGTGAACACAATCTATTATAGTACCAAGCTGTTCAATTAGACGTGAATCTAAGTATTGCTGTGAAGATGTTTGTTCTGTGAACTTTTCTGAGGAGAACAAACATTTACTCACTTCAGATAGAGCACCAACCAAAGACCAAAGAAACACTCTACTCAAATCTAGCTTGGTTAACACAGTGAGATTAGTTAGGGTTACTTACTGAAATGTAGATGAGGGGCTGCTTATAAAGAATATGAGCAATTTATGGCAGCTACACATCACCAAAGTAAAATCTCTTCTCTAGAACTGTTTATGTATCCATGGGGTGGGCCATGGTCTTGTAAGCTCTCTCCCTTAGTAGCCATTCCCTTGTATACTCCCTGAGGATGGGAAGGGCTGTGTAACCCAGTACCTTCCACTATATTTGAAAATTAATGGGCTCCATCTTGTATAGGTCTCTTCTGGACCATCACAGCTGCTGACAGTTCAAGAGTCATAGGCATGCCATGCCTAGAGGACAGCGGGCCACAGCAGCATTTCACAGATGTGGTTAGCATTACAACCAGTAGACTCTCAGTACGGAAATGGTCTCTAACAGCCAGGGTGAGCCTCAGTTGAACCTACTCAATACTGATGAGCAATACTGAGTTTTTCCAGAGAAAGAAGAAATTCTGCCTGAAGACTACTAACCACAGCTCCTGCCTGAGAGGTTCCAGTCAGCCAGCCTGCAGATTCCAAGCTTCCCATCCATACACATTAATAACCTCTCTGTGTAGGACACAGTTAGCCCTCCCTTCCCATCGGTTCTGCCTCTGTGAATTCAACCAGCCTCAGATGTGTAGTATTTATGTTTATTTCATATGTACTGAAACAGAAGAAGTGCTTTTCCATCATTATTCCTCACATAACACAGCACGATGGCTATTCAGGTAGCAATTACAGTGTACCAGGAAATGTAGATAATTCAGTGATGACCTGAAGTATGGTGAAGGCACACACAAGTTATATACAAACTCTGACGTTTCACATGAAGGACTTAGGCGTCATTGGTTTGAGGGAGGTCACAGAACCTATCCTCTAGGGACAGCATGAAACAGCTGTATAGAAGCACACATGTGTAAATACACACACACACACACACACACACACACACACTCACTCGGACTTTGACTACCCAAAGGCCAAAGGCAGAATGTTCCTTCCATTGCCATCCTTCAGAGTATAACTGCACCAGTTTAGGCATTTCTCTATACCAGAAAACGTGCTTCTAAAATGGCATCCATGGTGATGTGGATGCCCCCAGCATTACCAGCAGAATCATTTTGAAGTGCAACAGTGGAATTTTGTAGTCCTCCAAGCCTAGGACGTTGCACCTTATGACTACTCCATCTAGAACACCCAATTATCTTCACATAGATTGGTGGTTCTCAACTTCCTCATGCTGTGTTCCTTTAATACAGTTCCTCATGTTGTGGTGACCCCCCAACCACAAAATTATTTCCATTGCTACTTCATGACTGTAAGTTTGTTACTGTTATGAATCATAATGTAAATATCTGACATGCAGGGTATCTGATATGTGACTCCTGTGAAAAAGTTATTCAACCCCAGGTTGTAAGCCTCTCACATAGACTGTCAAGCTAACCCGGCATCTCACCTGCTGGAGAGCAGACACTCACGTGAGAAGTCTGCAGGCAAGCCTTTTGTTCATTTGTTCATACCTCTTGCTGGCGCAAACACTGCAGGAGTGTCTGTTGGATAAGAGGGGGGTTCAAAAGCATAAGACTTAGAAAAAGGATTCTTCCCCAAGTCAAGTGTCTTGTACACACTTCCTGATTTGGCCTCTTAACTACAAACAGAACTGTGTCTCTGTCCTTTTCAGCTTTGTTCCTGCAGCCAAATTGAATTCTGCCCTTACTTCCACCGAAAAATGTCTTGTTGGTTCTAGGGGGAAATGTTTGCTTGTTTGTTTGTTTGTTTGTTTGTTTGTTGGCATACCAGTCTGGGAGAAGCTGGAAGAGTCTTGGAAGAGAAAGACTGGAGAATTGGCCCAGCCTCTTCTTTGCTGGCCTGTTCCAGGGAGAATATTGGATTTGGATTAGAGAGGAAATGTTCAGTTAAGTTTATTAAAAATTTAACCATCTGAAAAATAAAATTACTGAATAAAACCATCTCTAAAAAAACAGAGAAATTCAATTCTATTTTCCTAAAATTTGTCCAAGTCTCGATATGTACAAATGTTAAAGATGAGCTGTTCCTTGGTCACCTCTGAAGGGCTGTTTGCATCCCACAGAGGACAGAGTCTGTGTTAAGGTCAGTGGAGGCACACGAGTCAGGGAGGTCACAGGGAAGGACAGGCTAGGGTGGAAGGGTGACCGGAAATGAACTAGAGACAGTAGTGATTGACCGGAAATGAGCTAGAGACAGTAGTGATTGACCGAAAATGAACTAGAGACAGTAGTGATTTACCGTCCTTCCCGTTTTCTTAATTCCTGTTTGTTGCGTTTGTAACGGTAAGAATCAAGATGGCAGTCACGGAAATAATGTTTGAGAACAAGAAAGAGCTTTATTCTGATCGCCGTCCCTGTTTTGGTGAGGTTAAAATGGAAAGTCATTTAAAGTGCCATGGGAATGAAGTCACGAGCAGCAAGGCTTAAGGACAGACATGGCTTATGTTCCCAAAGGGGAGGAGGCGGTAGATTTCAGGCACAAGGGTGACTTTGGGAGGCTGGAGAATTACAAAGAAGGAAAGAAGAGCTATAAAGGCCCCCAGGAAAGGGGTGGGTCTAAAGGGGGAGAGTCAGGTGGGCAGATGCTCTGTCACAGCTGTGATTTTCTTAGAAATAATATAGTGGAAAATGAAGATCAACCTATCTTCACCTTGGTGCTGTGTTGTGTATGAGCTCTCAGCAGGTATCTGAGGACCCAACAGATGAGTGAACTTTGACACCCTTTGTTTTCCTAACAGTTAATCATGTTTTAGTAACATGACTGAAAAGGTTTTAAAAATTCCAAATGGTCACTTCCAGCCAGCTTTTGGGGTCACCTTTGAATAAATCATTTGACAGTTACTACAGTGGAATTAGGAAATCCCCCTCTCAAATGTAAACAGAACATCCTCTATAATTTACTTTTCCTTTTTTTTTTTTTCTTAAAGCTCAGCCAGCTAGACCCCAAACTTACTTAATATTTGGTGTGAAAATTAGTGACTCTGTGTGGATGCCACAGACAGGGGCTCTTTTGTGCTTACAGTCTCTACCTTGACTAAACTCTTAACACTCTCTCTCTCTCTCTCTCTCTCTCTCTCTCTCTCTCTCTCTCTCTCTGTGTGTGTGTGTGTGTGTGTGTGTGTGTGTGTGTGTGTGTGTGTGTGCCTGCCTTCTGAAGGTAATATTGGTACAAAACATAGGAGATTAAAATAACAAATTCCCATTAAATGCTATCGCTTAGTCATGTTTACTTCAAGTCTTATTGTGTTGTTTTGACTAAAGACACAAAACATGACCAGGGAAGTTGGAGTTTCCTGAGGTCGTGAAGAACTTAACGTTAGAGTCCAGTGAGGGCGTAATCCGTGGACCAAGTCCCTAGAAGGTGACTGGTGCTCCTGGCAATTTTGAGGGGAAAATAATGGCATAATACAGAGAGGGGAAATATGACAGGGTATAGAGTCTGTGAAGAAAATAAAGACAGCCTCCATTTTCTAGCAGGAAGAAGAGAGAAAGTTTCTCCAGGTAGCAGAAAGTTTTTGTCTTATCATTTTTATTTTGTTTCTGTAAGATAGAAAGTCATTTATACCCATCCACTTGGTCTGTTTAAATAGGAAGGAAGGTGGCATGTATGCTTAGGAGCCTGGAGAAAATGAGGAGTAGCTAGAATACTGTGTAGTGGGCAGAAAGCAATTTCACAGCTAGGCACGGTAGTCATGCCTACAATCCTGGTCTGTTGGGGGTAGAGGCAGGAGGACCAAAATGTCTAGGCCAGCTTGAGCTACACAGCAAGACCATGTCCAGAAAAGGGGGCGGGGGTGGGGAGGGTTGTGAAAAATTTGATACCCCTGGGATAACTTAGCATATTGCTTCCTCTGGGACTTCAGCCATTTCTCCTGAATTTCTTTTGCTCAGTATCGTCTTGAAAAATGAAAGAACTCCAGGGAAATGTTTCTAGGGTGGATTGAGAGTATGACTCATTAGGTCTTCTCTTGACTCAAGCCCCTGAACAACTAGGATACTTCTCTGAATTCCCAGAGCAGTTCCTCAGTGCGGCATCTGCACAATGATGTGAGTTGTGACACCCTACTCTGGTTTTTACACTGCGCTTTGCGGGCACCAACTTCATTGTGCATGGCAATTTGGGGAAGATGATGACAATCTGTCCGAAGTGTCTGTGTTTTGTGCTATGCAAAAACACAGAGAAGTAATCAGCACTCACCACTGAACAGGATTTCAGCCCGCATTTCACTCAAACATTCACTCAGAACTAGGGGTCAAATAGGGCACTGTGTGAATTACACTGATGGATTTTTCATCTGCTGGTTTTGTAGCACAGGACTGCTTTCTTGTCCTGGTCCTAAACAGACTGTCTCTATCACTGTCAGCATAATAGCAGTCTGTGTATACCAGACAGAGGCCGCGCAGGACAGCCCTTAATCCTCTCAAGCTCCAGCAGCAGCAACTGTAAGAAAACACAGCTTTACTCATCCATTTCCCAGCTACCTCTTGGCCAGCTGAAGCTTGTTCCTTAAGAAGGGCCCTTTAGGGGATGAAGGGGTGGCTCAGTGGTTAGGGTCACTTGCTGCTCTTCTGCAGGAGTTCAGTTCCCAGCGCCCATGTTGGATGGTCACACAGCACCAGGCCCTCTTTCCGGCCTCCTAAGATATTCACCAACACAGCTGTTTTCAAGAAGGGCCCTAGGGAACACTCATTCCTGAGTTTTTACATGTCTACAACGCCCTTTTGTCCTTAGCCTTGGCTGGTGTTTTGGTTGGATTGTGTCCAGCAGAAACAAGCAGTCATGGGCTCCCTATGCCCTTCACCATGCCCTTTCTCACTTTGAAGAAAACAGCATGGCAGCGCTTCATGACAGTGATGTTGCTTGAAAGGCTTTGAAAGTTTTAATTATCATTCAATGAGATTATACTCTTATACCCTTTGGATTTATGCTTCTGGGGAAAGGCTGTGTCTGTTCCGAGAACCAGTTATTAAAACCAGAACAAAATTGTCTTGGATGAGATGAGGTTGTAAATTATATTTCAAAATCATTTGTCTAATTGGTTGAGGGACAAAACAGTAAGTGACCCTGTGAGTCTTGAGACTTGAGCATTGCATGTTGACTACTTTTCAGCACTAATGATCAAATATACTCCTATTTGTCAACGAGCGTTGATTCCCGGTCACTGGAAAGGGAGCCACATGCCTCTTCTTTGCATGCAGACATTCGCATATGTTATGCTGCTGTGTGTCTTTGTCACTTGACTATAGCAGTACAGCTCTCTAACAAAGCACAAGGGACTGCACATTCCGACAGCAGGTAAGCATGCTGTCAGTACTGCTGGTTCAAATAAGGCTCTTCCCCAAACCCTGGTACTGGAGAGTATAAAGAGAGCCAGTGTGCCCTTTGGGCTCAGAAGTGGGTAAGAAGCTTTGCTCCGGGCCTTGGGCTCACCCTATCACAAGAAACCTTTGCTTCTCTATTTACTTTTCTCACTAGAAATTGAAACAGCTTTAAGTGCACGATGCCATAAGACTTTTTGTATCTTATGCCACAGATGAGAGTTGAGGCCTGGAAAAGATATGCCCATAGCCTACCCTTGGCATAATCAATAGGAAGACCTAGGTTTGACATTCTGTCTCTCCTCTGCACCAGTCAGTACTCTCAGTTATGACAAGTGGTACTTGTTAGATTATGAAAGGAAATTTATTTCTGTTGTGTAACTGCAGGGGGACAGGCAAGAGGGACTTGGACAGACACTGTTAGATTGCTCCCAGGCAGGGATCAATTAGAAACTATGCAAAACCAGAGCCAGTGGTGGGTGAGGTTGAGAGAATCTGGGGTGCTGTGTGGTCCACAGGGTGCTCCAGGGGGTGCTCCGTGAGAGACAGGCTGTACAGTGTATGTCTGCTCTTCCCCCACTTTAGACAGGTTCTGTGACCCAGGCCTGACTGGCATGAAAAGCTTGATGTTAAAGATTGACTTGCCAGGTGTGTGGCAACCATGTGGCCCTGGCTTACTACACAGGTATTTCCAATAGCTCACACTTATGGACTGTCAGCATCTTAGACTTCTACCTGACTAAACAAAGACTGTTTCAAGCTCATCCCCAACCCATTTCCCCCCTTTTGAACATGTTCTGTCTCTTTGTTGACATATAATCTGACCTTACATCCAAAGTTCTTTGGCCTAGGAATAGGCCAAGATTTCACATGTAGTCCAACTATTGGTACACATAAATTTTAAGTAAATAAATGTTCAAAAGCACATTAGATCATTTGCTTAGAACACATAAAAATAGCTATAAGACTGATATCATTTCTGAGCATTTAGTTAGTTCAGGCTCAGAGTAGATGGCATATATTGAAACTTTTAAAGGGTAAATAATGAGGGTTTGGAATAGGCAAACATTGGACAATACATGCAAGTCTCATGATGCGTCTCTCATCTCTTCCATTTTTCTTACACCTTCAGACAAGTCTTTTCCTTCTATGAGGGGAGCTCTGCCTGCACCTCAGCCTGCCAGAAATCAAAGAATCCCTTACAATGTATTTTATTTTACTCCAAAGCACAAAAGACCATACTTTCAGGAATCATTTCTATAGTTCATTATTCCAAAGCTGAAAATGTAAAGTTTTACCTTCTGGGGATTGAATATTACCAAGTGTGGCAGTTTGAATTAAGTGGCTCCCATAAGCTCATAGGGAGCGGCACTATTAGGAGGTGTGGCTTTGTTGGAGTAGGTGTGGTCTTGTTGGAGGAAATGTGTCACTGTGGAGGTGAGCTTTGAGGTCTCATATATGCTCAAGCCATGCTCAGTATCTCAGTTTACTTCCTATGGCCTTTGGATCAAGATATAGCCAGCACCATGTCTGTGTGCTTGCCCCATGTCTGGCCATGAAGATAATGAACGAAACCTATGAAACTGTAAGCCAGCCCCAATTAAATATTCTCCTTATAAGAGTTGCTGTGGCCATGGTATCACTTCACAACAATAGAAACTCTAATTAAGACCCCCAAGTATGTTTACTACCCTCAGATAAAGACCTAGCGTTTTAAGAACTGAACAAAGATGCAGGCTGGCTCTGGAGGAATTTCAAAAGAAGAAAATTATAGCACAGGAGCCATTCTGCCTTGATGTAACTCCTGTTGGTTTAGATTTTCTCCTCACCAGTGCTTTCCTCCACCGATGACTTGACCTAGCATCTTCTCCTGCATTTCAAATTAGGAGGTGGATGGAAATTGCAGTGTTCCTCATACTGTACAAACACAGAGCTGATCACAGAGCCTTCCAGTGCTTCCTGGGACAAAGGGTCAGGGGTGAAAATAAAGAGATCTGAAGGGATGGAAATTTATGCTGTCACAATGGTTTTTGATAAGTTTTTTACAGGCCTAACTACATGGCCTTGGCCACTCCTTCTCTGCATCTACCAGCCCCTAATACTTCTGTTTCTTCCCAAAATTTGAAGATACTATCCTGTTGTTTGAATCTTAGATGGTCTTAAAAAACAACAACAACAAACAAACAAACAAAAACCAGAGCCAGATATCAGGGTGAAGGCTGAATGATCAGAGAAGCAGAACAAGCCACAGCCAATCTCACCTCACCAACTCCTCAGCTGATCCCATTTCCTCAGACTGAAAGCCTCTGAGTCCTCACCTGAAGGGGCCTCAGCTGAACTGCTTTAGTTCCTGGTTCCTCACACCTTTTATACCTTTCTCTGCCCGGCCATCACTTCCTAGGATTAAGGGTATGTGTGTTTCCCAGTACTAGGACTAAAGGTGTGTGCCATGAATGCCTGGCTGTTTCCAGCGTGGCCTTGAACTCACAGAGATTCAAATGGATCTCTGTCTCCCCAGTGGTAGGATTAAGGGTGTGTGCCACCACTGTCTGGCCTCTCGGTCTAATCTAGTGGCTGGGATCTGTCCTCTGATCTCCAGGCAAGTTTATTAGGGTGCACACTATATCACCACACTGTCCTGAAATGTTCAAAAGCACTCAGCACACCATTTCTTCCACTGTTGCAGCTGATGTGCAGATAGTACACCTGTCTTGAGGGGGATGAGCATAACGTTGACAGGGAATTGAAAGAATGGATGAATCACACTCATAAGCGTGATAACAGCTCCCTCACCACACTCACAGATTCATCTAAAATTTCATTACTGTGGTGCTGCGGAGAGAACTGGGGGGTGGGGTGGAGAGACATACACTAACTGGAATATCACGTATTGCTCATTCTCTCACAGGGCGGTAACTGGAAAGCCAGGTGAAATGTAATGAGAGCTTTGACAGCAAGATTAAGACAGGAGACTGTCCACCCTTATTAGGTGGACAAAGAAAAGCCTGCTGGGCTTTGAACTTCAGTGATGCTCGAAACTGCAGATATCATAGGAAATGGATTTTCTTGTTAGGAGTTTGAGCAAAGGCATGGATATTGAAGTGTGGGGTATTCAGGTGGAGCTTAGAGAGTAGAAAGGCTTGGGACACAGTGGCATTGCTCTCTATAGGAAGCAACTGTGTTACAGAGCCACAGACTAGGCCTGGCTGCTTTTCATTGCCTGCAAAGCACGTACCGCAGTTGGTAACTATGGGCTCATTAATTTGTATGTTATCCAATCTCTCTGCATACAAATGGATTTCTGACATAATTTAATTATATTCTTATGGAATTACACATTATCTGCTGTTACCTGAATTGTTGGGGTCAGAGCCTGTACCCTATCAGCCCTAACAAACTAGGCTTGGCCACCCAACCTCAATAAGCCAATTAAAGAAACAAGGAATAGTGAAAGGCAGAGGGAAAAGATTCATTCAATGTGGCCAAAATGGGAGGAAAACGAAAATATGATTGACTCATAAGTCCATCTTTAGGAGTCTTGACATGGGATGTAGGTTTAAACAGAGGGCAAAAGGTATGCATAGATAAGCAGTCCTGGTTAAGGTGTGGTCCTGCCCATCAATGACATGCCAGCTGGTCTGTCCTGCACCACTATCATCAATCACAAAAGACAACCTTCCCCTCCGGTTGGCACCAGGGCCCCAGCTTTTCCCTTCCTAAGCATGAGACTCCTAGGGAAATTCCACTTCCTTGGGGTCAACTGTCTCAGTAATCTGATAGGCAAGGGGAAGACACAGTATCTCTCTTTAGGATTTCTTCCCACCTGGCTGGGGATATAGATTAATTAGGGGAAAACTTGCCTAGCATACACAGCATGCATGAGGCCCTGGTTAGATACCTGTGGTAGTTTGAATGTGATCGGCTTCCATACTCTCATAGGGAATGGCACTATTAGGAGGTATGGCCTTGTTGAAGGAAGTGTGTCACTGTGGGGGTGGGCTTTGAGGTTTCCTATGCGCAGCATACTGCAGAGTGTCTCAGTTGACTTCCTGTTCCCTGCAAGCCAAGATGTAGCCGGCACCATGTCTGCCTGCATGCCACTATGTGCCACCATGATGATAATGGACTAAACCTCTGAAACGGTAAGTGAGCTTCCCCAGTTAAATGTTTTCTATATAAGAGTTGTTGTGGTCATGGTGTCTCTGCACAGTAACAGAAACACTAAGACAATACGCTATACTCCATAAACGAGGTGTAGTTGTGTACACCTGTAATCCCAGCATGTGAAGGTCAAAGCAGGGAGATCAAAAACCCAAGGTCATCTTTGATACATAGAAAGTTCGAGGCCAACCTGAGCTACATGTAATACTTTGTCACCAAAACCAAAATGTAACAAAACACATCTTTGCTCCTACCAGAATGGGCACTGCTACTCACACTGCCTTTCCCTGTTGTGACTTGTCCTTATATTAAAGAAAGAGAGGGACATTTCAATGGGGGGGGGGGGGCTAAAATTGTATTTCTATATAATTTTGCCAATTTTTCCATTTTAATTTTGGAGATATTGTCTGGAAAATATCACCATTCCTGATGAGTCCATTCCTGATAGTTTCCATGGAAACATCATTTTTTTAAGGGCTTTGCATGAGTAAGTGAGTAATATCTCTTTTGGCTGGTTTTCCTTGTGCAGGGTCAACACTGAGGCTACACTTAACTTTTGTTCACAGAGACAAAAGGAAGTGACAGTTTTGCTATGTACCTCTCAGACATGCTAGAACCATAACGATTACTCAGTCTATGACATTTACAAATTTAGCTGAAGTGAAATCCTTTTCAGTTTGAAAAACTAAGAGAAATTTTTGATTGCCCTCTGAAATTGTGTGATTCTGATTTAATGATTGTACAATACCATTGCAGTTGGTCTACAGAGTCTTGGTTTAACTTTTCAGAATTAATTGGGGCCCTTTGTCACAGCCTTTTTATCTGAAACAGGAGGTCTATAATGCCAAGCTCGTGGAAGAATGGTTTAATAACTTCAGAGAGGGAGAGCATTCTGTACTCACCTGAACTGAAAAACTATACAAGGCATAGTAAAACAGGAAATTATATATGAAGGATGATTCTACTGAAAATAGGTAGAATTATCACCCCAGCACCCAGCATCTGTCTGCCCTGATATTGCCGTGAACAGGTTGACATTTGGGAATAAAGCCATGTCGTCATCAAATAGTAGGAGTGCATTTGATACTTAATTGGGCAACACGTCTTAAACAACCATTTTTATTGCTGGTAAGTATTCAACTAGAAGTGAAACTAAGGAAGTCTGTGTGACTTTTTGAAATTAGGTATAGGCATGCAAACCTGGAAAATGTCTATTTTTTTCCTAAGAGAAAGAATAAATAAATGTTTGATGGAAAATGTGTCTACAACATTAAATGAGAAAGGGGATAGTTACACAGTGTAAAGACAGTTTGGTATTACTAGATTTGAGTAGCCAACAGCCTCAGCAAGCCAGACTAGAGGATACTTTCTGCTAATTGGTTGAAAAGTTGCCTTCTTAGAGAATATTTAGCCCTTGAAGTAAGCACAATGAAAAAGTCAGGATAAGGTTTCCAGGCCCTGTTAGTTATTTGTTTCATAACTATGACAAAATACCCACCAGAAGCAGCTTGAGTAAGGAAACGTTTATTTTCACTCATGGTTTGAGAGGATACAGTCCATCACAGTGGGGGCAGCCGTGGCAGCAGGGCTTCCTGCTGACATCCCAGAACAGGAAGTGGAGAAAGGGGAACTCTGGTGCTCACCTGGCTTTCTCTTTCTCCTCTTTCTATTCCATTCAGGACAGCAGCCTATGGGATGGTACCACCCACAGTCATGGCGGGTCTTACCTTTCTGTCCTCCTCTCTGGAAATACCCTCACAGACACCCAGATGTGTGCCTCACTAAGACTCTTTGCATTTCTTAACCCAATCACATTTTCCATCGACATTAATCATCATAGGGACACAGACTAAGTTATCTAGAACACAAGATGCAAACTCAAAGACTCTGAGCTACCTGGAGTCAGGAACCAGCTAAAGGTTCTGGTTGACAGGCATAGTGTCCTGTCAACCACATGCTGAAACAGCTTGCTAAATGTGGTCCCAGGTCCCTGGCTCTTCCTCAGAGAGGAAATGCTCTACCAATCCCCACCTGTGTATGGTTCTGGTCTATTCCAGCGAGTGCCTTTCTTCCACTGTGGAGTGGGAAACATCATCCTGGTTTCCACTCCTACAGCTGTAGGTACAGCAGTCAGGATTAGACAAGTAAACACTTTTCCCTGGGAGAGCCAACTAGGGTGGTCCTTAGAGACAGAGACATGAGCTTTGATAGTTATAATCTCCTGGTGAGTCTTCTTGATGCAAGACTCCTGTACTCCCTCCTCTTTGCACTGCCAGTCTGTTCTGTTTTGTTTGTTTTGGGAGATAGTTTCTCTGCGTAGCCCTGGCTATCCTGGAACTCACTCTGTAGATCAGGCTGGCCTTGAACTTGGAGATCCACCTCCCTCTGCCTCCAGAGTGCTGGGATTCAAGGCGGACACTGCCGCCGCCACCGCCACCCCGCCACCACCACCACCTGGTGCACTGCTACTCAAGTCTTTTTCGGTACTGTATGGCTCTTATTCTCTTCCCTTCTTATATAGAGTCTGAGCACCGCTAAGGTCCTTTTAGTGAATACCCATCCCCTTGAGATAATCAGACCCTGATTCTACCGCTTACAGCAAGAACTCCTGGGCGTCATGGTCACACTGACTTCCCACAGGCATCAGATGTTAACAGACGTTTTAGAGTCTGCCTCCTGGACTTCTCATGTCTGTGCCTGCTTCTGCTGCCACTCACCATTGCCTCACTTCTCACCAGGACGAGCAAGTTGACAAGAAACGCTGCCTGTGTGCACTTTGTGCGCTCATCCTGCAGTCCACGGCTGCCTATGCCAGGATTGGTTGGCTGAGATATCTGAGGAGAGAGTCCATTGTGGAAGAACAATCATAAGCCAGTTTCGGAAGAGAAGACCACAGCTAGCACCTCTCCAGTGGTGTGAAGAGTGTTATCTGAGAAGAGGGGAGGTCAGTCCCAGGGCCGGTGCTTTCCAGAGGAGTGGGTCACCCATCCAGCCTCTGAGCAGCCACCTTCAGAGGACACAGACAGGACTATCCTGGGCAAATCCCCTCTCTAAAGAACTGTCACATGATCCCAAGAGCGTGGTCCTTGGTGAGCGAAGGAGCTGCGACCATGGCTATGTACATCTCTCAAGATAAAGTCCGCAGTGCCCTTCACAACGGTACTTTGACTCTCCCGCCTCCCATGACCCTCCCTCATGTTATCCCCAAATGCAGCCATGATTGTCTAGGGGATTAGGCTCCCTACGAACGCCCTTCTTTCTGAACAGGAATGTCATCAAATAGTTTGTTTTCAGAGTTAGAAATAAAGACTGCTTAGAAAAGTGAAACTGAATTTCAAGAGCACATGTATTTTTTTAAGTTTCTTGTATCTTATTTTTTAATTCAAATCTGAGAAACAAAAATATTATGTCTTTTCTTATTTGGCTCTATGCTTTTAATGTTTGAACTGTTATGTCTTGACTTTGGGGAAATTTTATGTATTGGCTTCTAACCATTTAAAAATAAATATTTAGCTTTTTACAAACACTCACACACACACACACACACACACACACACACACACACACACCCTAATCTTCCTAGTTGGATACAACATTTTGTTAGCTCAATATTTTATTTTGATTATAAATGTTGGTCAGTGAAAGTCCATGTAGTTACTTTGACTATATATAACCTCTGTCACAATTTATTGTAGTTTCAGAAGTTCACTTTCTTTGGCTGTTACAGACAATACTATTGTGAACACAAGTGCACAAACAGCTCTTCAAGACCCTGCTTTCTATGCACGCGTTATGTCTGCCACCCAGCATCACTAGGAGCTCTCATAGGAAGCACCTTCAAGGCCTAGGTTTGTACCATTGGTCGGAAGCAACTTTCCTTCCATTACCATGTTCTTTAAGACACTTCCAGGCTTGAATCCATGAGCTGGCTCAATGGTATAAGACACCTTCAATCCTCAGGGCCCACACAGAAAATTAATTCTGCAAGTTACCCTCTGACCTCTCCATAGGCGTACACACATGTGTGTACACATTCACACTGAATAAATAAAGAGAATAGAAAAGAAAGTTTTTCCAAAATCCGGTATTATCTCATGGCCAAATCAGCTCCAATATTTTTAGCACAAAAGTATCCTTATATGATACCAAAATGTACATTTGGTACATATTACTTACTGCATAAATATTATTCAAAAACTGGTGGCTTCAACTCTATATCATGGTTTCTATTGGTCAGGAATCTAGGTGTCATTTAGCTGGGTCTTCTGATTTAGGGTCTGAGGACGTCCAATTGAGGTGTCCGAGGGGCTTCTGTCTTCTGAGAGCAAAAAAAGAGAGGCCTCATCCATCTTCATTCTCTTGATTCTCGGCAGAATTCAGTTCTCTGAAGGCTTTTCGGCTTGCAGTGTTCTTGGTTTTTCATTGCTGTTAGCTTAAAGACACCCACAGTTCTTTGACATGTGCCTGTCTCCCAGTAAGATGGCTGTGGCAGCTTGCTTTGTCAGAGGGAACAAGGGTCAGAGTTCCCTAAATCACCCTCTCTCACAACCTGACCTAGGAAATGGCATCTCGTCACCCTTTTCAGAGGTGATTAATTATGAGCAAGTCTCTTGGCCCAAGTCACATTAAAGGAAGCGAAATTACATAAAGATATGAATACAAAGAGCCCGGATCACTGGGACTCACTTTACAACTTGCTCTCCATCATGAGTACCCACAGAACTTTATAAAAAGGCCCTCGTGTGTACTTATTATTTTCAAGTTAATATTTTTCAAAGTGTATTAATGTGCTAGTCACTTTTCTAAGTACTGTGCATATATTAACACATTTGATCCTCACAATAGCCCTAGGAGGAAAGAAAGCGCTATCTATTATCACCTCTATTTTACATATGAATAACGCGAGATTTTAAATTTAAGCAATTTACATTTAAAAGCTCAAATAACCTGCTGAGTGCTTGCAGCAGCACTCAGTTAAACTAGCAGCTAAACCCTGCAGTCGGCTCTAGGGTGGACTCTGTCACCACACTTTCTTATTTAAAAACAGATATCCGAATAGTTGTAGCTGGGTCTGGACATCATGAAGTGCCCATTAACTAAAACATTTCAGAGCGATCTTATTCCTTCTGACCTTCTCATGGTGATGCTATAAAAGAGACAAGATGATAAATATCTCTCTGCTGACTCTACATTTTCATCAACATTCTTTTCCTGGGAAAAGTTATGACTGGAGAGATTTGAGTAACATAAGTTACTACATGGAATGTTGCTTTATCATATTGTACCATAAATATTGACTCATATTATTCTCAAAAACCTACAATTAATGCCTATACTGGAGCCTCATTTCAGCATTCCTTGCTATGAAAGCCTTAAAGATGCTTTTTATTTCTATTTTCTTGAGACCATACAGCCCTTCTGAGTGCTCGAAAGATCTGTTAGGATTCTATAAAGTCAAGTTTTGCTTTGTGGTATTAGAAATTGTGGAGGACCACTAATGCTTTTGCATGCCTTGGTTGGCTGCTCTCAGGCCCAGTGGCAGCCAGATACTCCTCTCTCCCATTCCCTTTAAAATGCCTACAGAATCTGGGCAAGGTGGCACACGCCTTTGATCCCAGCACTCCAGAGGCAGAGGTAGGTGGATCTCTGCAAGTTCAAGGCCAGACTGGCCTACATAGTAAGCTCCAGGCCAACCAGTGCTATATAGAGAGACACCGTCTCAAAAACCAAATTGAAAAAAAAAGAAATAAAATAAAACAAAATAAAATAGAATGTCTATGGAAATAGAAGACTTATTATAAAATTCGGGGCCCATAACAATAGTTATGAAACCACTTTCCACATAAGACACTTTGAAAATTTTCTGTGAGATTTAATGAGATTCAAATGTATTTAATAACATTAATTTCATTCATAAATACTTAATAACGTTAAAGGTTTAAGGAGACAATAACTTAACAATATTATAGTATTGTTAGTACAGTATAATTTTTTAAATAGTCTTCCATATTTTAGCATAGATTTATGGCTTATTTTTATTATTTACATAAGTAAAACAAAATTATATAAATGTATAAGACACAATGTATTTACCTAGTCACCTGTAGGCAGATATGTGTTTCCAGTTTCTGGCTATTAGGATGTTATTGACAATAGCATATACATACGTGCATGCGTGTGTGTGTGTGTGTGTGTGTGTGTGTGTGTGTGTGTGTGTGTGTGTGCGCACGCGCTCATAGATTCCATTGCCCTGGTTTAATAGAAATCCATGTGTAGCTTTGAATCAGATGACAAAAATGGAGGCTCATCTTGGTCGGCCGCTGTCAAACTGACCAAGGCTGACAAGGCTGACCAGCGTTATGCCTGTACTTACACCTTCACTATCGGCACTGATACATTCCAGTTGCTCTAAGCCAGCTTGGCTTTATCACCAGTGCTTGGCTTTATCAGGCTATTAATATCTCATTTTCACTCTTCTAGAAAGTGTAAAGTGTGTCTTCATGTGATTGTAACTTGTGTTTCTCTTATGATAAATGATACTGAGCAATTTTTAAGTGAAAACTGACCATGGTACACCTTTTCCATGAATTGTTTTTGGATTTGAAATATTTGAAAATAGTTTTGAACTATTTTTTAAAGAGTCAGTCCACTTCAGAATAAATACAGTTAAGTAAAGTTCAATATTTGGTAACATTTACTTTGCCATTAGACTATTGGAAGATGGCAGGTATGTGGTAAAGAAAGACTATCAAAAGAGCGTCATCTCTGGAGTCCTGTAAATTCTTTGACTTTTTCAAAGTCCAGAGGTTGTTGTAGATGTCCATGTCAGCTCAGCAATCATCAGACTCCTTCCAGCTTCTGCTTTGCTGTCATGAACCATAATTCTTGTTCTAATGACCGAGTATCAGCTCTCCAGGCACTGGCCCATGTTAGCAGGATCAGTATACAAGCAGGCAAAAAGGCACTTGAGCATTTCCAGGTGGTTTACCAAAAATACCAAACAGTAATGGAGAAAAAGAACTAGAAAAATACATTAAAGTACCTAGCCATTCAATTTTTAGCCAACCATTAGCTTTTCATGAAAAAAATTTATATTTGTTTCTATTTAATTTTTTATCCTTTCTTTGTTTTGGCATCATTGCTGTCTTTCCTCAGCATATTCAAGAAACTTAGGAAAAGTTCGCCAACTAAAAGGCCTTATGTGGACAGTCTATGTCTTTTCTTTTTCATTTGAGAATTCCACATATATTTACATTTTCATTAAATCTACCCAACTCGCTCCTCTCACACCTCCTTTACCTGCCCATTTTTTGTAATTCAGCTCCATTATGTCATCACAGGGCCACATTATGACATCAAAAGGTCCATTGTGACATCACAATGCTCTATTGTGTTATCACAGTGCTCCATTGTTTTATCACATTGCTGAATTGTGACATCACAATTCAGAACGGAGCCATCACAATGACACATTATGACATCACAATGTCCCATTGTCACATCAAAATGCTATATTATATTACAATCCCCTGCTGTGACATCATTATGGAAATTTCCACTATGAAATTACAAAGATTAGTTGTAACATCACAATGAGCCAGTGTAACATCATTCAGTGAATAGTGACATCACAATTCCCAGCTGTAAAACCACAATGCTCAACCGTGCCTTCATAATGGTACATTGTGAAACTGTAATGTTGTTTTACCATCACAATGTCTCATTGTGACATCACAAAATGAAATTGTAACACCACAATGAACTACTGTGACATCAAAATATTATACAGTATGATCTCAATGATTTAAGCGTGTCATCACCAAGCTCCATTTTGATATGACAAAGCTGCAGTGACATCCCAGTGCTCCATTGTGACATCATAATGCTGTGTTGGAACACCACAATGTTTCATTACCGTGTCCCAGTGCGCCATCCTGACATGACAGTGCTGAAGTATGGCATGGCTCCAGTGTGGGAGCAGTGTTCTACTGGGATGTCACAGAACTGAATTTTGACATGTCGATACACAATTGTGCCACCACAATGGGAATGGTGGCATCACAGTGCTCCATTGTTCTATCCTAATGCTCCACACTGACATTACAAAGTTCCACAGTGGGCAGTCATGGAGACTTATCATGCACTATTGGGATGTTAGGTAGATGGTTCCATCCCGATGCTGACTGGTGTCCTCAAAATGCTGAATCTTGTCACCACATGGTTTATCATCCCCTCTCCATGCTGTACTATGATACCACAACACCACAGATTATAATGCCCAGTTCTGGCATCACACTTTGAGACTATAATGCTCAATTTTGCCGTCACAGTGTTGAATTATGTCCTAACAGTACCCCACTATGCTATCACAGCAGTATATGGTGGCATCACAGTGTTGAATTATGTCCTCAGTACTCCACTGTGCTATCACAGCAGTATATGGTGGCATCACAGTGTTGAATTATGTCCTCAGTATTCCACTGTGCTATCACAGCAGTATATGGTGGCACCACAGTGTTGAATTATGTCCTCAGTACCCCACTGTGCTATCACAGCAGTATACGGTAGCATCACATTCTCCACTGTCATATTCCAGTGTTGCATCTGACATCACAGTGCCCCACTGTGTCATCCCAATGCCCAATTGTGGCATCACAATGTTGCTTTGAGTCATCACAGTGCTCACTCTTATCTTAGTCAGGGTTTCTATTGCTGTAAAGAGACATCATGACCATGGCAACTCTTATAAAGAAAAACATTTGATTGGGTGGCTTACATTATCAGAGATTGAGTCCATTATCATCATGATGGGACATGGTGGCATGCAGGCAGACATGGTGCTGGAGCAGGAGCTGAGAGTTAATACACAAGTTATCTGTCTCACTGGGAATAGCTTGAGCATAGGAGACCTCAAAGCCCACCCCCACAGTGACACAATTTTCCCAACAAGTAGGTCACACCTACTCCAACAAGGCCACACCTCCTAATAGTGCCACTCCCTTTGGGGGGTCAGTTTTTTCAAACTACCATCAGAATGCTCCATCTCAATGCTGAACTGTCCTCACAGGACAGCACTGTGCTGTCACAATGCTCCACTGTGATCTTCTAGTACTCTGTAGTGCCATCACAGTGCTTCACTATGATCTCATGATGCTCTATGACAACACAGTGCTCTACTGAGACATTGTGATGGTTCCTTGTGGCATCACAATCCCTCAGCATGACATCACAGTACCCCATTTTCCATCAATATGTTCCACTGCCATGTGCTCTATTATGACACTACAGTGCTGTACTCTGGTATCACAATGCCCTGTTGTGCCACCACAGGCTGCACGTAACATCATAGTGCTGCCTTATGATATCACGATTCTTTTTTTTTTTTCATTTTGAATTTTTTTCTTTATTAAGACATTGTCTACTCACTCCACATACCATCAACAGATTCCTCCTCTTCCCTCCCTGGCCCCCCAGACCTCTTTCCCAAGCCACCCTGCATCCCACATCCCCCAAATTGAGTTCTCCCATGGGGAGTCAGCAGAGCCCAGCACACTGAGCCTAGGCAGGTCCAAGCCCCTTCCCACTGCACCAAGGCTGTGCAAGGTATCACACCACAGGCATCAGATTCCAGAAGCCTGCCCATAGACCAGGGACAGATCCCAATCCCCCTGCCTGGGTGCCCCCGCAACAGTTTGAGCCAAACAACCATGTTCTGAATCCAGAAGGCCTAGTCCAGTCCCACAGGGGCTCCACAGCCACCAGTCCACAGTTCATGGGCTTCCACTAGTGTGGCCGGTCATCTCTGCACATCCTCCCATCATGATCTCAACATCCCTCACCTGCAGTATCTCTCCTCTCTCTCATCAATTGGATTCCCGGAGCTCAGCCTGGTGCCTGGCCATGGATCTCTGTATCTGCCTCCATCAGTCACTGGACAAAGGCTCTATGATGACAGCTAGGTTATTTGCTAGGCTGGTCACCAGAGTAGACCGGTCCAGGCACCCTCTGGATCACTGCCAGCAGATCAAGGTGGGGTCATCCTTGGATATCACAATTCTTAATTGTGGCATGAGAGTGCTCTGTAGTGAGCCATCACAGTGCTCTATCATGATATCACAATACCAAATTGTGGTATATCAGTGTTCCATTGTGCCATGACAACAATCCTTTGTATAATCACAACACTGCATTGTGTGATCACATTACTGCATTTAACGTCACATTGATCCATTATAACAGCACAATACTCCATTGTAATGTCACAGAGCTGAATTTTGATACCACAGTGCATGATCTGGCCATCACAATGGGAACTGTGGCATCACAGAGCTCTGTTCCCTCATTGTACTCTATCCTGATGTCACAAAGCTGCACAGTAGACAGTCACAGTGCTTTATTTATTTATATGAACCATCTGAATGCTAGATTGTTCTATTCCAATGCTGAACTGTGTCCTCAAAATGTTGAATTTTCATATTAAGGTACTTAACTGTTCACTTTCAGTACTACATTACAAAATCACAATGCTCCATTTTTGAAACCACAGTATGCCCTTGACGTCAGAATTGCTCCATTGTTCCATCAAAATGCCTCATTGTGACATTACAATGCTCTGCTTCTACATAACAGTACTACTGTGCAATCACAATACTGTATGGTGACATCACTGCATCATCACAATGGTCCACTGAAAAATCAGTGGTCCATTGTGATGTAACAATGCCGTGTTGTGCTCATCACAAGGCTTGAGTGAACAACATCAAAATGTTCCATTATTCCATCTCAATATTAACTGTGACATCACAGTGCTGACATCACAAATAGACCTTGCAATATAAAAAGTACTTAAATAGGTAAGAATACTGGGATGATTCTCATCTGTCTTTAAGGAAGAAAATGATTAGGAAGATCAGAACTAAAAGCAGGACCCCCACAGACATACTGATGCAGGGAGAGATGGCTCAGTGGTTAGGAGCACTGGATGCGTTTCCAGAGGACCCGGGCTCAATCCCCAGCACCCGCCTGGTGGCTCACAACTGTCTGAACTCCGGTTCCAGGGAATCTGGAGCCCTCTTCTGTTTCCGTTGGCTCCAGGCATGCAAGCAGCACACAGACACACATGCAGGCAAAACACCCATTCCCACAAAAAATAGAGACAGATAAAGAAATCTTTATGAAAATCCAAGAAATAATGACGCAGTGAAGAAACCCGTGCAAAATCTCCTTACTATGTTTCTGAAGACAATTTTAGAATGTAGGTACTGACTGAGGGGGTGAAGCTGAAGAAAGGGAGTTTCCAGCTCAGCTCCAATTCAGATTTAGGCTAAGTCAGACAAAAGTTTTTCTTTCTCATTTTAAGATCTAATTGTAAATTGACAATTTATAGTTATGTGTGTCTATGGGATGCAAAGTAATTGATTTGTGAATACATCGTTAAGCTTATTGACTTATCCATCACCTCAAATCCTGCCAAGTTTTGTGATAAAATGTTGACGTTTATGCTCCGAGGTGTATTGTTGATGACACTCAGCTCATTCCTGTGTTTGAGAGTCTGTCACATTTGACCATCACCCTCTCCTCTGCTCACTGTTCTCTCTGCTCCTGGGAGTTCAATTGTTTTAGATCCTACTCTAAAGTAAGAACATGAGGCATTTGTCCCTTTCCCCCATTCACTCTTTATTTTTAATAACTAGTTTTTGATAATAATTAATAAATATTAATGGGACTCAATGTGATATTTACATACAAGCATACAGTGTGCATTGACCAAAGTCAGCCCTCATTAACTGGATTCCTCCCTTACTTCCCAGTTTCTAGCAATCACTATTCTTTCAGGCCAATTTTTTTTAGCTCCTACAAATGACAGAAACCATGTCTTTCTATGTTCACTTATTTCACGTCACATAATGTCCCCAGCTGTATTATGCTGCAAATGACATACTTCCGTTAACCTTTATGGATAATGAAATGCACACATATATGTTTACATTTTCTTTATCCAGTCATATGCTGATTCCCTCTCTCTAAACAGTGGGAGATGGAACCCAAGGTTTTGTGGATGCTAGGTGTGCAGTTTAAATGAGAATGTTCCCTCACAGGCTCTGGTATTTGAACATTTGGATCCCAGTTGGTGGCACTATTTAAAAAGGTCTAGGGGATGGGCCTTGCTAGAGAGAATGCATCATTGGGGACCAGCTTTGGGCTTTCAAAAGCCTCATGCTAGTTCACGCTCTCTGTCTCCTGCTTTCCATCTAAGATGTGAGCCCACAGCTCCAGATCCTGCCACTTCCCTGCTGTGGTGGTTTGAAAGAAAATGGCCCTCAGAGGGAGTGGCACCAGTAGGAGGTGTGGCCTTGTGGAGTAGATGTGGTCCTATGACAGAAGTGTGTCACTGTGGAGGTGGGCTTTGAGGTCTCATACATGCTCAAGTACTGCCCAGTGTCTCAGACCACTTCCGGTTGCCTGTAAGACGTAAGACTCTCAGCTACATCTCCATCACCCTATTTGCATGCTGCCATGTCCCACCATGATGATGATGGACCTCTAAGAGAGCCACCCCAATGAAGTGTTTTCCTTTATACCAGTTGCCATGGTCATGGTGTCTCTTCCCAGCAATAAAACCCTAACGAAGACACCTGCCATTGTTGACTCTTCCTGCAGAATCATAAGCCTAAGTAAAAACCCTCCTTCTACAAGTTGCTTTGGTCATGGTGTTTATCCCAGAGACAGAGAAATAACTCAAACACTAGGCAGATACTCTACCAATGGAATTGCATACCCAGCCCCCAAAGGGAAATATTTTCTAAGTTAAAATGAAGAGTAGATGCTACATTTACCTTGAGAATTGGTTGGTTATCAGACATAAATCTGCATATAAAGAGTCATATTAGTATTACCTGGAGAAATAAAGATGCCTTTAAGAACATTCAATATAATTAGGAGTGTTGCCTTTTAAAGATATGGGGAGCTCAGGGCTAAAAATACAGTGGCTTCATGAGAAAGACTTTGAGAGAAGCAAAAAAAGGCCCCACTGGCACCCCTTTGGTAAGCAGGAGTACAGAGAGAGTGGATTCTCTGTGTTTACAGTTGCCACACAAGGAACCTTGACGCTAACAGGTGTGAGCACTACCAGCTGGAGGCTGAGTCAAAAGGAGTGAGATGAGGAAGAAAATGGACAGGGGAGGTCTGGAAGAACAAGATGGTGACTGAAACATGCATGAAACAGAGCAGAAGAGTTGGGTTTTTTTTTTGTTGTTATTTTGTTTTGGTTTTGGTTTTTCGAGACAGGGTTTCTCTGTAGCTTTGGAGCCTGTCCTGGACTAGCTCTGTAGACCAGGATGGCCTCGAACTCACAGAGATCCACCTGCCTCTGCCTCCCAAGTGCTGGGATTACAGGTGTGCGCTACCACCGCCTGGCAAGAGATCCTTTTTTAGTGGCTGCATAAATGTAGAGCTTTAGCAAATGGAAAGATTTAGAGGAAATGATTGTGAAAATCTCTATCCATCAGGCTATGTAAGCTCTCTCAGTAGAAGTGTGTAGCATTCCACCAAGCATGCACCTGGAGCCATAATTAGACCAGGACTTACGCAGAAGCTTGGCTACCAGGGCCTGGCACCTGTTCAGAATATTGGTGAATAAACACTTTGCCCAAATGCAAATTAATTTTAATCTCTGTTGGCTTTTCCAAGTCATCGAATCCTGGGACTAGGTCCTGAGTACCTCATGTGTACCATTTAAGACAGCACCTATCAAGCTGAACACTATACATAGAGGGGGCTCTACAGTCAAGTGTGTTTGGGAAGTACAGGGCTGTACAGTTTTTAAGATAAATGCTTTGCTGCAGAACTTCTTGGAGGCTTCACTATGCAAATGTGAACTCCCAAGAAGGTGTGAGATGTCACATTACTAAAATTTGACCACAGAACCTTTGTTCTTGAAGTGTCAATGAATACTGATGTCCCATGGGACAAATACTGGGAAACAGTCTGGTACATTGCCTGGCTTTGTGTTAAAAAAAGGACTTAATATACAAGTTCAAAGGCATTTTTTTTTTTTTTTTTTTTTTTTTTTTTTTTTTTTTGCAGTTGTAATCAAGCAACATCTTCCAAAGGCATTC
The DNA here is from genome assembly GCF_903995425.1 of Onychomys torridus. Lineage (NCBI taxonomy): Eukaryota > Metazoa > Chordata > Mammalia > Rodentia > Cricetidae > Onychomys > Onychomys torridus. Next base: position 83,055,594 of record NC_050452.1, on the reverse strand, counting down.
TTCACCACATCAGTCTGGAAGCAACTGATTTAACTATGAACTATGAACATGATAATATTCAAAGCTGCTTGTCTCTGTCCCTCTTTTGAAGTACTTCATGTGGTCAGACTCACTGTCCTAAGAGCATGGATGCTCCAAGAGGATAGGTATCTATGCCCCTATCTTTTACCCCATCGTGCAAAGCTGGTACACTCTGGGATGGGGAAATTAAGATTCAGTGTTCATACCCACAGGGAGAGTGCAGCAGAAGCAGACTTCAAATGACCCTTGCACTAGAATGTGTTTGTGTTTATTGCCGCTTCTCTAAACACACATGTACCTTTTTCTCTGTACTTTTTCTAGCAGTAAATATTCCCTGGAAGGACAATGGGGCAACAAATCTAAGCAAAGCGGCTGTGAAGTCTTTGTCCTAATTGTGCGAACTTAAAGGCTTCATCGTCAGCTAAGAACTTAAGCTAGTGTTAACTAGCCCAGTGTTTACTTCTTGCTCAGTGTGCTCCTTAGTTGGCCAGGATTTCTGCAGCTCTTATTTCAAGGCTGTATTTTTCATAAATATGGCGTTCTTCAGCCTTCTTCCCTTCCTGCAAACGAGGAGGACTTCCCCTGTCACCCCGTTCTGAGAGCACTGGGAAGGTAAACTCTTATCATATTCCTATATAGGAAGGGCCTTAGCTTAGTCCAATGGTATTCTGCCAAGTAAACAATTTACATTCTATTATTTCCACTGGAAAGTCCCTTTCTCGAATTGAAGAATTTCTCAGTTAAAAAAAAAAAGTTACATGATAGAAATCCCAAGTTCTTTCTGTCATGGTTCTGGGGGTTTCAAACTGAATAATAGGGTTGCTATTTGTAGGGCCAAATTGAAGGCACCAATACATCAAATTTACAGCAGAAACATCCGGACAAAGTGAGTATGTCAAAAGCTCTATTGTTCCTGCTTCTTGACTGACTGCTCCTCCTCATCTCTGACATCCTCTCCAGACCCTGCCCTTGTGATCCCCTCAGCCCTATGTATGCCCCAGAACTTGGAGCTTCTCCTTGCTTCTAAATATCTATGTCCCTGGTGGGCTTCTTCATTATGGGGTGTGTGTGTGTGTGTGTGTGTGTGTGTGTGTGTGTGTGTGTATGTGTGTATGTGTGTGTGTGTATGTGTGTGTGTGTATGTGTGTATGTGTGTGTGTGTGTATGTGTGTGTGTGTGTATGTGTATGTGTGTGTATGTGTGTGTATGTGTGTGTGTGTGTATGTGTGTGTGTGTATGTGTGTGTGTATGTGTGTGTGTGTGTATGTGTGTGTGTGTATGTGTGTATGTGTGTGTGTGTATGTGTGTGTGTATGTGTGTGTGTATGTGTGTGTGTATGTGTGTGTGTGTGTATATGTGTGTGTGTGTATGTGTGTGTGTGTGTGTGTGTGTGTGTGTGTGTATGTGTGTGTGTGTGTATGTGTGTATGTGTGTGTATGTGTGTGTATGTGTGTGTGTGTGTAACTCCATAACTATCCACATACTTCCTCTTTCTTCTCAAGTCTCTCATTAGTGAATTTCCCTATCATCTCTGAAACTCAACATCAATCAAGAAGTGTGATTAGCGATTAGCATGATTCTAACTGAAGTTCCAGACAGCCATTCCAGAGCAGTTCAATACTCCCATAGTCTCATGGTGGTCATCCATCTGCCTCTAGGGCTGTTCCTCATCTTCCTTGATGTCACACACACACACACATACACATACACACACACACACACAGAAAGAGACAGACAGACAGACAGAGACATACACGCACATAAGAGAGAAAGAGAGAGAGGTTTATATTGTGTGTTGACTAGGTACTGTACTTGGCCAAACTAGTTTCATTTGGTAAGAGTGACATTATGAGCTAGCTTAAGGCTTATTTTTCACACAACGGCCTCTGATTCCATAGCGTTCATCCATTTTTCCATTCCTGGATGGAATTTCTGGCATATCCCAGGTGTGTGCAGGGCGGAGGTATCAGTATACATGTGGAGGCCAGAGAGCGATGCCCAGTGTCTTCCTCTGCCACTCTGCACCTTATTGTTTTGGTCTAGTTTATTTTTCTGAGACGGAGTCTCTTGCTGAGCCTGGAGTTCACCAATGTGGCAAGACTAGCAGGTCTTCCTGGGTCCACCCTTCACCTCCCGGGTTTAGGATGATAGGCAAGCACCACTGTGTCTGGCTTTTGACGGCGGTGTAGGGATCTGAGCTGAGAGTTCACTCAACAGGCACTTGGTTGAGCCATCTCCCCAGCCCCAACCCCAGGGTTGTTTGGTTTGGTTTGTTGTTTGTTTGTTTGTTTGTTTTTTAACATTTAATTACTGCCAAGTATTAATGAATAGCTTCATTTTTGTTTTACTAAATAGTTCAGTTAAGTCTAAATAAAAATTTAACTCTCTGTAGATGTGTGTTTTGGACTTTTCCCCTCTACCTCCTTCTTCAATTAGTTAATTAGCCTTAATTAGCCTTTTCAGGGAACGTGAGAGAGGAAAGTAAGTAATTCAAGTGTCATGATACCGCTACCATGAAATTCCTGTATTGTCTGCTCAAATTCTGGGTCCTTTTCTTTTTAGTACTTTTAAAACTTTTCAGTGCTAGGTTTTTAGAAGATCTAGCTGCATTCTTGAAGCAAGTGTTATTACCTAACAGCCACACATAATGTGGTTTTCAGTTCCAGAAATCTGCTTGTCCGCTTCTGACCTACTCATCATTCACAATCAGCCCATCTGATAACCTTCAGGTAACTGAATGAAAATGGACACAGGGTTTGAATAACTCCTAGAACTGGCACTCTACAACTGGCTAGAAAGAACACAGACAGACAGATGTTCAACTCCAACATCAGAAGGGTAATACAGAAGTACAGCCAGCTCCTGCTTCTTACCCACTAGGATAGATCCATTAAAAGCAGAAAACAAAATAACAAGGGTTGACAAAGACACAAAGCGGCTATGCTCTCAGAGGCTACATCTGCATGGCTGGTAGCCACGTATAAAATCAGTACAAGAACTCTGAAAAATAGTCTGGAGTCCCCCAAAAGGAGGAAGGCTGACGGGTGAGTCTGTTACCCCAGCAAGTTTCCTCTAAGGTAGACTCCACAGAGAACGGAAAGATGTCTAAAACAAAACTCATAACATACGCTTCAAAAGCACTGGGTTATATGTCCGTTTGGGACTACAACAAACACAATGGGAGCTTTTGTTATCTCATCATTAAAAAGTAATGGAGCACTGATTCATGCTATGTGGATAAACATATGAAACAATATGCTATGTTAAGGAAGCCATGCCAAATAAAGGCAATGCAATATATAATCACTTTTCTGTGAAGAGCTCATGATGGGTGAACATGGAGGTAGGACATGAAGTAGTGGCCACTTAGAACTGAAGGGTGAGGGGGCGTAGCTAACTGATACAGGGTCATTTTAGGGAGGGATGAAAACATTTTACAATTGCGTAATTGTGGGCTGCACAATTGTGAGTACTCCAAGTTCTTCTGAATCTTGTAAACTTTCAGAAGGCGAGTTTTGTGGTGTGTGAGTTCTATAGCAATCAAGCAGTAAAAAAAAAAAAGAATGTGATGAAAGAGAGGATGCCCAGAATGAGGGAGCAGAGCAGTGGCTACCTCAGGTCCGTGTCACAGACACTGGCAATTTTTCCTTACTCTGAGCAGCTACCCTCTAATGAGGTTGTTCCCACCCAGTGATTCAGGTACCAGTTTCTGTGTCATCCATACGTCAAGGAGCAGATATTAAGCTCTTAACATTTTGTTTTCTAGTCTCCCTCACTTGACTTCCTACTGGGAGTAGGTATAGGGACATCTGCTCCCCCCAATGCTAATGGGGACCACTAATTCTCCGGGAATCCTCAATGTCTTAGAAATCATGGTTCTTCTCTTAAGAAGCAGGTGATGAACTAATGGTAAGGGGAATTAGGCTTGAAATCTTTCATAGATAAGACAACAGTCCCTGGATAAACCAGGGGTCAACATTTTGTACAGAAGTGGCTAGTAAAGACTGTAGCCCCTTGCTCTGTGTGTTCTCCATGGAGTACCATGCTGCAAGTGCAGCATGAGCAAATGAAATCACACAAAGAACAAGCACAGCTATGTTCTAAAAGAGACTGAATGACAAGGAGTGATGAAGATTTTGTCCATAGGATTTTTTTTAGTCATTGCCGATCATGTGAGGAGTTTAAATATTTCAAGGATGTAGTTGGGGTACAGGATGCCAGCATGCACCTTCACACACTGAACCACCCTGCAGGCTCCTTTTCTTTCTTTTAATGTGACTGTTACATACTCCTAAATTCCTCCTTCAGCCAACCCTCAGTAGATTTCCATTAGTTCTGTTGCTAGCTATATATAGCTAGATAATGAAGAGCTGGTTCTGAACTCTCATATAGACTGGGTTTCTAAGATAAACTAGTCGACTAACTTGGACTTTGGGAAACAGGGCTATGAGATGACAGACCCTCCCCTGAATCTTAGAGTTGGGGAGGGTTTATTGACATCTACTGTTTTTTCAATAATGTTTTCAAACACTGTACGGTTAGCAATCAAGTAAGAAAAAAAGAGAGAAACCAGGATAAATGTGTGCCTTCTTTGGAAGAGGTACAGTGGAAGAGAACTGTTTTCCTCTCCTTCTGGAATCCACTGGGCGCTAACGCCAGCTTCCAAGGTGAAATATAGTCCATCAGGTCAAAACTGAGGTCCTGGGGCCTGCAAGGCCCCTAAGCCTGCCACAGAGAACGGGAGCGGGGGAGCCGAACTTGACGCTCACTGAGCCCCACTCTGTCAAAGAAAGTCCCAGGAGCATGCTTCATCTCTTGCTTTATCTTTGAGTTTCATCTTTGAACACCCCTGAATGGGGCGCTGGGAGGCAGAGAATACTATTTCAATGTACAAACCCGGATAAGCGTGAGGTACAGGGAGAAGGTCTTGTGGATGGGAGCTTAGCTTTTGAATTTGTAGGTGAAGCTGGTTTACTTCCAAAGCATACACGATAGAAAGAGAGAAAAATGAATGTCACTGTGGAGAATCCTGAAGACATCACAGAAGATGTGATAGACATAAAGAAAAACAACGATGAACACGTTATCCCTGTTCATCTTGGCCGTGACACCCGAGTGTGTTTCGTTTTCTCTGCTGTAAGACGCCTTTCTCTCCCTCACCCGAAGCCCAGCCAGGTGGCCATGGCCAGTTTGAAATCTCAGTGTAGACACTGTAGTGGACATGAGAGACGGAGTTTGTGTGTGAACATCCAGTCATGTGTTCATGTCTGTGTATGACACCAGTACAGAAAACTATGCCCGAATAAAAGTAAAGGGGCACTTCAGAGCAATGTGAGTTAACCTTAAAAGAAGGTGAACCCAGCTTACTTCCAAAGAGCTTCGGACAAAGAGGAGGAGGAAGCTAACAAGCACTCACAGGTCACCGCCAAGACGATCAGGGAAAACTTGTGTTTATGGTTGGTTATTCTTTATGTCTCTGATGTCTTCAAAAATATCCATAAACCCAGCCTAAGTATGAAAAGTGTCACAGGTGAGAAACAGTCTACAAAATCCCTAACCAGTAAGTTGTCAGGGTAACGAAATGGGGAGGGGGTGTTGGAAGTAATCGGAGACAAGGAGAGCCTGTGCCGCGTGAGGACAATGTGGCGTCCTGAACGGAATCAACATAGAAGAAATTCAAATGAAGAAAATCCCAGTCATTTATGGACTCAGACATCAATTGGTATGTCACCAAAGTGTTTAAATACACACACACACACACACACACACACACACACACACACACATAGTAAATGGATCTCTATCTCTCATTAGGATACCAATAGGCATATAATAATAATAATAATAATAATAATAATAATAATAATAATGAAATTAGGCAAAATAAAAACAGAGAAGCCAGAATGGGACAAAACAAACCTCAAGGATCACAGACACTGAAACACACCTACTCCCTCACGGAGAAAACCCATAAAAACAAGATCAGAAACCATGATAGACAAACAAAAGATCTGTGAGGGAAAAACAAACAAAGCATTGTGAGACAAAAAGCTCCCCAACCCCCACGGACTTTGTTTTGACAACCCACTGCTGGGCATGGGGCCTGCCTTGCAGTGTCGTTTGTGTGTCGTTTGTTCCCAGTGAGGCTCCTTTGGCGAAAACCAGCTTTTCCTTTAGGGGTGCTAATCAAATGGAGATAGCTTCTGGGTTTCGTCTATGTCCCCTCTCAGAACTGGGAATCCATCTGGCTTGCACCCGTGCAGGCCCTGTGCATGCTGCTAGTTTCTGTGAGTTCCCGTGTGTGCCTGTCCCGTTATTTCCAGAAGGCCTGTTTCTTTGGTGTCTTCCATCCCCACCAGTTCTTACCCTCTTCCTGCCTCCTCTTCCACAGAGTTCCCTGGGTCCTGAGGGGAGAGATTTGATGGAGATATCCTATAAAGGACCGAGTGTTCCAAGGCTTCTCATTCTCTGCACACTGTCCAGTTGTGGGTCTGTGTACTTGACCCCAGCTTCTCGATGACGGCTGAGCAAGACACTCATCTACAAGGATCTGTAAATCTCTTTCCTTGTAGGTCTTTATTTAGGTTAGGTACCAGGGTAAGTATGGTCTCAAAAAAAAAAAAAAAAAATTAGGCAGTGTTCCTTCTGTTTCTGTTTTGTGGAAAAATTTGAGGAGTATTGACATTAATTCTTCTTTGAAAGACTGGTAGAATTCTGCATTAAAAACCATCTTGCCCTGGGCTTTATTTCAGTTAGGAGATGTCTTAGGGTGTCTATTGCTGTGAAGAGACACCATGACCACAGCAACTTTTATAAAGGAAAACATTTAATTGAGGTGGCAGCTTACAGTTTAGAGGTTCAGTCCATTATCTTCATGGCAGGAAGCATGTCAAGTCGGCATGCAGGCAGATATGGTGCTAAATACATCTCAATCAGAAGGCGACAGAAAGTGGACTGAGACATTGGGCGGTACCTTGAACATATATGAGACTTCATGTAAGCCCACTTCCACAGTGACACACTTCCTCCAACATGGCTACACCTACTCCAACAAGGCCACATGTCGTCACCCCCCCCACCCCCCTTTTTTAAATTCTATTGTGATTGGACACCAGAAAGCCTGGGAATTGAACCCAGGTCCTCAGGAACATCAATCAGTCAGTGCTCTTAACCACTGAGCCACCTCTCTCCTCTCAGGGCCACGTCTCCTAATAGTGCCACTCCCTGTGAGATTATGGGGGCCAGTTACATTCAGACTACCACAGGAGACTTGTAATCACTGCTTTAATTTCACCAGGGGATATGTTACAGGTCTGTTTAAATTGTTTACCTGATCTCGATTTAACTTTGGCAGCTGGTGTGTATATCAAGAAATGTATCCATTTGTTTTAGTTTTCTAATTTGGTAGAGTTCAGATTTTTCAAGTATGTTCTTAAGATTCTCCGGAGTTCCTCAGTGTCTGTTACCTACCCACCTTCATCTCTAATTTTATTAACACGGATCTTCTCTCTCCATTTTTCAGTTAATTTGGCTAGGAGTTTATCAATCTGATTTTCTCAAAGAATCAAGTCTTTGTTATATTGATTCTTTGTATTTATATTTTTGCTTATTTTATTTATTTATTTTATTGACCTTGGTCTTGAGTTTTATTATCTCTTGCCATCTGCTCCTCCGGGGATTATTTCTTCTTTATTGTTACTTGATCTTTTTCCCTTTCAGGAATGGGGATGGGCTTCTTAATATTCTTTCTTTGTTCTGTATACTTAGTGTTTTAATTATTAATGTGTCATGGGGAAATTCTTTTCTGGTCCAGTGTATTTCGTGTTCTGTATGCATCTTGTACCTTGATAAGTATCTCCTTCTCTAGGTTAAAAAAACCTTCTATAATTTTGTTGAAAATATTTTCTGTGCCTTTGACCTGGTTTCTTCTTTTTCTTCTATTCCTACTATTTGTAGATTTGTTTTTTTCTTGCTGTTCTAGATTTCTTGGTTATTTTATGTCTGGATTTTTTTTTTTTTTTTTAGATTTAAGATTTTCATTGACTGAGATATCCATTTTTTTTCTATCTTGTCTCTTGTATTCTGTTGGTGAGGCTTACCTCTGAGGGTTTTGCTCAACTTTAAAATTTTTCATTTCCAGTTTTACCTCTGTTGGGGTTTTCTTTAGTGATTCCATTTTCACCTTCATGTCTTGAGCACTTTCCCTCATTTCATTCTACTGTTTGTGGTTGCACGGTATTCAGTACCGGACTCATTCACATCCCTTAAGGTCCCTGAACATCGCCATGGTGGCTGTTTTGAAGTCCTTGTCTTGTGCTTCAGCTATGTTGCATTTCTCAGGGCCTGCTCTAGTAGGGTTGCTGAGCTCTGGTGGAGACACATTGTCCTGGCTGTGGTTTTGTTTTTAGGCTGGTGTCTAGGCATCTGGGTTTGGGATGGTTGTAATTCTAGGTGTTGATATCTGGTCCTGTCTTTGTTGAGTGGTCACCTTGGTTCCTTGGTTTCTCTTGTCCTCTCTGGATCTTAGGAGAGTGTGTTGGCTTTAGTTTGCCTGGTAAGGAATGTGTCTGAGTCCCTAGCAGGTGTGGCCACTGGGGACCCCCAAGTAGGACAGGTTTCTAGGTATTTGGGGCTGATAGGAAGGAATGGGGATGGACTAGATGGGGAGGGAGCTGAGTGTCCATGGGAAGGAGGAAATCTGGGCCTGCTCAGAGGATCTGAAGATTCCCCTGGGAGTCCATCAGATAGAGAGGTGGGGGTTGGGGAGAAACCCCTGCAGGTGGTCTGCTACAAGGCTGGGGATGAGACTGGGGAATTTGCAAAGGAGGAGAGGATGGGGAGTGATTGCTGCCTGATTCTCAAGCTGTCTGTTAAGTGGGTTTCCAGGTAGAGAGTGCCTCAAGGTATCCAAGGGTGACACAAGGGCCTAGTAGTCAATTCTTAACTACCTAATTGGCTCCTAATTACGAAGTGAATCAATTTGGAAAGCTGTTCTCGGCATGTCAAATGAAATGTTTAATGCACTAACCACACTGTGCTTTTCTCCTGTTATGTAAGCCAGAAATGAGCTACCACCAATGTCTAGTAAGAAAGTGGAACCAGTGTCACTTTGCTCTCCATTACTTCTTAAAATTTAGAAGGGAAAACTAGATTTTGTTCAAGATATGTTACAAATTGAATAAGATAATGATATGCTTCTGCAAAGGGCTGCCTTCAGAAAGTTTATTAGGTCTGTGCAGTTTTTTTCCGGTGGGGTACCACACTGTACTAAGCAAGCACTCATGCTATGAGGTGAGAACTCTCAGCCAGCAGCATGTATGTGCTGTGTCTCGGGCTCTATGCTGAGCACAGCAGATGTGGGCTCTGTCCTCCCGCTGCAGAATAACATTAATCAAGGAAGTCTGTGTCAGATTATGTAACTGAGCAGACTCAGTGACTTGAGTATAAACACAACCGTTTTATTTTTCCAGTAAATGTTTTGAGGCTGCTCTGAGGATCTTTCTTGTTACTGGGTTATAGGACCTTTCATGTGATCTTTGTCCTAGGCCATAACTTGTCCTTTTCAGCTTTTAAAAGACTGTTTTTGTCTGATTTTCAGTTCCATTTATTTCAAGACTTCAGTCATTTACTTGATCAAGGCTCCATCTCATTCCACGAAACTAGATGTACAGTTTCGGGAAGTATATAGATGGAGTGTGGTTGGACCTTTCACACCACACCCACTCTTCTGTAAATTCGCTCCTAGGTCTGACCCGGAACACAGAAGTCTGGCTGTGAGACACCTCGGATGGAGCGGACAGCTCTTGCTGTCATGGCAGACACCACACTGGACATGCTATAGACATGCTATGGACATGCTATGGGCAGCCAGACCCGAACATACTTATCTCTGGGGAATTTATTCCCTCTAGCTTCCCTGGCTTTGGTGGTCTCTGAAGAACTCAGACACACCTTCTAGCCAGTGCCCCTTTGCCATACTCTCTGGACATGCATGCTCCTTAGCCCCATACTAGAACAGCAAGCTTGCCATCCTCCTATCCTGACTATGCTCCATGGTCCCAACCATGGAATTTACAAGTATGAGCCAGATCTATCTGTACTCATTTGGAAACAGACATTTTCCTATGCAGCCTGACAAGATCCACGCTTTCTCTTCTGAGACATCTCACCTGGCCTTTCCCCTTCTTCTTCAGAAGTAGGTCAACAAGCCAGTGGTAGAGAGCATAGCCCACTGGGAGAGAAGTTGGCAGTCTGCAGACACATTAACCACCGACCATTTGTTCACCTCACCTTTCTTCTTGGATTTCAGGGGGGGCTGTAAGCATACCTCACGTCTATAAAGAAAGAGAAGAGAGGAATTTGGGGCTGCTGCCCTCAGGTCAGCTAATTAAGCAAGGCTCCAGAGCCTGAAAGATGCCTGAGGGGCTGGAGAGATGACTCAGCAGTTAAGAGCCTGTACTGCTCTGCAGAGGATCTGAGTTCAGCTCCAGTGCTGACATCAGGCAACTCCAGCTCAGAGCATCTGATGACTTCTTATGGCTGCTGTGGGCACCTGTTACCCATACACGTATTCCTTCCCACAGATACACATGGAAACACATAATTTAAAAGATAAAGTATAAAAAAAAAAAAGAATAAAAGAAAAGAAAGATGCCTAAAGCTGGCAGGCCTCTAGAAAGGAAGTATGGAAATTTCAGGTAAAGTACACAAGTGTATGGAAGCAGAGCCTGAGCAATGTAGAAACAGAGTATGTATTTTGTTGTAACTATTACAGCTGAACTCATGCCTACGCTATGAGCCAGAAACTCTACTCCTAGGCATATAACACACACACACACACACACACACACACACACACACACACACACACACATATACACACACAAGCACACACATACATAGCACACACAAGCATACACACACACATACACACACACAAGCACATACATACATTGCACACACAAGCATACACACACACACACAAGCACACACATACATAGCACACACACACAAGCACACACATACATAGCACACACAAGCACACACACACACACACACACACACACACACACACATGTTCATGATGGCCCAAAGCTGGAAAGAAACAGTACAAACATAGTTGAGTGAGTAAATCAATTACGGCATCACAAAGGAATACTTTGTAGCCAAGAGAGAAGCCCCTGCTTCATGCAGCACAACTGAATTTCACAGATGTATCAGTGGCAGGGTGCACCAAATCAGGGAAAATGCATAATATATGGTGTTATGTACAGGAAACTGGAAGCAGGTACTTTGGAAAGATGGCGCCTAGCCCAAACAGCATAGCAGTCAAAGCTGTCGGGAGGCACACAGCAAGTTGAGAGAATGGTATGCAAATGTTATTTTGCTCCTGGGCTGGAGTGATTCGTTGAAGTTTCATGTATAATCTACACATTTTCTATAAGGTTGGTGATTTATACTCCAATAAAATCTTCACTGAAAACAAAAAGATAGGGCGTTCCTAACATCAAAAGGTGAGCAGCAGCTATAGAGACTCTGTGCCCAAACCAAGCAACGTAACATGAGCAACAGTCATATTAGCTCGGACACATTATCCAGGGCAGTGAAGCTACAGAGCAAACTGCCAAGTTAGTTTGCTGTTTTCATTTCACACGCTCAGAAAGCTCCTTCTATTAATTGTACAGTTTTCAATTTTAATTTATAAAGTCTCAATTTCTAAGCATATATTTTAAATTAATTTTTTAAAGTAGCACATAAACTGATGGGCTTCATTGTGTCCTTTTCATACACGTGCCACCAGATTGTGAATTTTTTTCCTAATTCTTTCCCAGGAAGTTGATTTTTGTTTTCTGTTTTTTTCCCTAAATTTCAGTGTGGGGCCTACACATGTATGGTTGTCCAAGGAAGCCAGAAGAGGGCATCAGATCCCCTACATGCGTAGTTACAAGCATTTGTGAGCTACCCAAGGTGAGTGCTGGGAACCAAATGCTGGATTCTCAAAGAGCAGCAAGTGCTCTTAAGCAGTGAGCATCTCTTCATCCCAGGCAGTCCTTGCTTTTTAAAATTTGTTATCAGTGTGTGTGTGTGTGTGTGTGTGTGTGTGTGTGTGTGTGTGTGTGTGTTTAACATGTGACATGCATGTGTGTGCTTTCTCACCAAGTTTACCATTGGTACATAGAAAAGCTTCTGATTTTTGTATATTGATTTTGTATTCTGCTACTTTTCTGGAAAGGTGGGTCAGGTTTAGGAGTTTTCGGTAGAGTCTTTAGGGTGTTTTATGTACTGGATCACGTCGCCTACAAATGTGGAGTGGATGCTTTGCCTTCTTTTCCTATTTATTCTCACATTTCCCCCCTTGCCTTATGTCCTAGCTGAAATTTTAACCATTATGTTCAGTAACAGCAGTAAGAGTAGGAATCTTGTATTGTTCTCGATTTGAGAGGAAATTCTTTCATTACCAACCTCCAATAGTTTAATATAATGTTGGCTATAGGTTCGTCATGTATAACTTCTGTTATTTTTTTTTTTCAGGGCTTTTATCTGAAAAAAAAAAAAAAAAGCTGAGCTTTGTCAAGAGCCTCTGTTGAGACGACCATCTGATTTCTGTCCTTAAGCCTATTTACGTATCATATTACATTTATTGCTTGAAGCATGAACTTTTGATGTGCTAGCTCTATTAGCAAAAGAATGTCTCAGTGTGTTAAATGATAACAATTGTGTATGAAAGATTGCAGATGCATCACAGAGCAAGCCAGGGGGAGTCCAATAATAGCTCATTGTGATCATCTGCAGGGAATCAGGGTTGGAAGTTCATTCTGACAAGAGCGAGACAGCTCTCATTATTGTGAGTCCTACTGAAATTCAGTTTAATTCCCACACTGGGGATAAAGTTACTTGGCTTTGGTGGTTATACCACTTTTTTGTTTAATGTATATCAGCCTATAGTATTTTGTTTGAAACAGATTTTATTAAATTTGTAGTTCGCATGCCGAGGAGTGGGTTTCTCGGTGGTGTTCTCACTTTCACAGAGATGTCATTATACTTGCTCCTGTCTTGCCTTCTTCGCTGCAAACAGTTTATAGATGGAGCTACTTTGTAGAACTGCCCATGAAATAAAACAAATGTTAGTTAACAAATTAACTCACATGCATGTCTATATAATGCTAATGATGTTAGCTACAATTACTTCAACAGTTTCAAACCTTGATTAGGTGAATTAGGTTTGAAACTGTGTAGTTAATAGTGGTTAACAAGCACAGTAGAGGTGCACAGGATATCTTAACTATATTTATGACGTTTAATTTCTCTGGAAAGTATGGAAGAATGTTAGAATTTGATAAAAGCACACACACTGACGCTTGTCACAGATGTATTCTGATGTATTAGAAACATTTTGCAAGAAGAATGTCCACTAACCCTGCACCCTCCATTTCAGTATAGAGGATGGATTACATCTTTAAACACAGTGATTTCAGATGCGGGAACCGCCTTGATGCACTGGGCAGAGGGTTCTGCAGAATGAATGCTTGTTTTGGTCTTGAGCTTATTTTTTTAAAGACTTAGAAAAAATTTTAATTTTATATGGGTGAGTGCTTTACCTGCATGTATGTCTGTGCACCATGTGTGTGTAGTGCCCATGAAAGCCAAAGAGGGCATCTGATCTCATTGGAACTGGAGTGAACCACCATGTGGGTACTGGGAACTGAACTCAGGTCCTCTGGAAGAGCAGCCAGTGCTCTTAACCATTGAGCCATCTCTCCAGCCCCCTCGAACTTGTTGTTATAATCTTGGGCGGATTCTTTTATTATAGGTTTCCCTTCTTTCATCTGCAGAAAAGCAATCAGCATAGCTTAGATGACAGCCTGGATCTTAGAGGGCATCTTAAAATTGGTGAGAGGGCTCAGCAACTGTGGACGTCTATGCACCGGAGCTTCCGGGAAGCACTTTAACCCAGAGGAGTACATGGGACAAGTGAAGTTTTTGTTACTATTTCTGATCTACAGACCCAGAATCTGAGGAGGAAGAGATTAAGTAGATCAGGATTTGAACTCACTTTCTGATAACTAAGTCCACGTTCGGTTCTAACAAGATCCAAGGACTTCTGCTATGTCAGCCCCCCCCCCCCCCACCAACCTTTTTGTTTAATACTCTCTTTTCTTTATCAGACATAAGTCAGAAAATCTTAGTGTAGGGGTGGGATCTCTTGTTCACTATGACCAGTCCTAAGTGCCTTTAAATGTCTCTCCTCCTTCCTGGCGCCCTGACAGTAGTCATTCTCAAGTAGCTGCAAGGCCTGGCTGCCAGCAGGCTGGCAACTCAGAGATCCTCACTCACTAGCTCCACCCTCTTACCAACCTGCTAATCCCACGCTCCTTGGAATGTGAGAGATCCTCTGAGCCCAGCAGGGACCAGATCTTAGAAAGCAGAGAGAAGGCCTAGATCAGTGGCTGTTGTGAACTCAGGGTTCCTGCAGGAGAATCACAGTGTGGTCCCTGAGAGGGTATCCATCTCCATGAACATGCTGAGTAAAATGTATCTTGTGAATCAAGGCATTCTGAGAGGGAAAGCATGCCATTAACAGTCACTCTAGGCCCCAGGCTGATCCCTGGACAGTTTCAGGCAAGGTGAGATTCCACACAGCACACCAAGTCTAGCAGCTCTCCGAGTTGGCCTCCCAGGGACTTTTCACTAGGATTCTCAGCGAGGCTGTGTTCTATTAGCACCAAAACCCCCTGGCCCAGCAGGCAAAGGAAGATTGCTAAGAAGGGGGATCTGCACACACAGCTGCTGTCCCCAGCCTCTCCCAGGGTTTGTCCCTCACCGCCCTCTTTATCTTCTGGAACACAGAGTCCCTTTCTCCTCTTGCTCAAATATTTCTAAATTCCAAGGTTTCCTGTCTGCAAGGAACACAACTGATTCCAGGAAAGCCTGGATAGAAGAACGGCGTGAGGCTGCCCTCTGCTGTTACCTAGGAAGCAGTGAGCATCCACACAGCCAGGCAGGGCAAGGGTGAGGAGAGGAGAAGCAGGAAACTCAGCATGCAAGCATGTTTAGTGGCTTCCTGTTCAATCTTTACAGTTGTGGAGAGCTCACTCTTAAATTTCTGCTTTATACGTAAGGACTCAGAGAGGTGGGAAAGTTTGTTTACAGTCACAGTGGGTTGAGTTTTCCACCTAAATCCTTCTTTGTTGTCGTGTGTGTGTGTGTGTGTGTGTGTGTGTGTGTGTGTGTGTGTGTGTGAGAGAGAGAGAGAGAGAGAGAGAGAGAGAGAGAGAGAGAGAGAGAGAGAGAGAGAGAGGGCGAGCGCTTGCTCATGCACAAGGATAACTTACAGAAGTCAGTTCCCTCTCCCTCTTTTCACTATTTGGTTCCTGGGGATTAGCCTGGTCCCTTGGCAACTTTACTTGATGAACCATCTTGCCTGCTCCAAACTAAAACCCACCTAGAGGTAAAAGCCATGGTCTATCTTTGTATTGTTCTGTAGGCTTCCTGTAAGTTAAATCTTCCCATATTCAAAACATATTAATTGGACACAGGTTTACCCCAGAAACTGAACATGAAGTTAGATTTCTTCACTCCAGAGAACTCAGCATATTTTATGTGGTGTGTATGCCAGCCTTGGTACATGTGTTTATGTGATTTCTTTCACGAGTGATGACCGCACACACCTTTGACATCCTTTCTTGCATTCTTTATAAAAACCATCTTCCTCACTGACTCTTACCTTGCTTTTGATCTTCCCGATGGTTTCTCTGGAACAGTCTTCGTGGCTACCTTGTATTACAAATCACTGTTCATCTGTCTGGTTGTGCTGACACTCTCACCTGTAAGATGTCTTGCTTTTTGTCATTTCAACCTTCCAGAGCACGTTCCAAAGCGCTCCACCAAGAACAGATCCTTGAGGCACAGGCAGAAACTGGTCTGCGACAGTCACCAGCTAGTTTCCTTCCTGGAATCTGAAGGCTGCAGACAGCTCAGCCACAGAGGGCTTGCCTAGAATGAGGGGGTTCTGACTGCCGGCACTGAGGTAACAGTAGGCAATGGGGAGCTAGAGGCTACACTAACCACAGATAAGTCAGGTTTAGGGTAAGGATGGCTACCGGAAGTTGGAATTTCAGGTAGTTATTCTTTTCCAACTGTATCCTTATACCATGTAAACTATCCATGTTAAATGCCTAATACCCCGGTAGGGTAGGAGCTCTCCAATTCATATCCACACACGGCTCAAAGCACGAGACACCAACTCATGTTTCTGGGAGGTAGTTTCTCTGGGGACAGCATTCTCCACTTCCAGGAGTGTTTCTGTCTCTTTCACTTCCCCATCCCCTTTCCATATCTGCCAGCACGGTTGTGCCCTAGCACCATCCACCCTCACGCACCTGTCCCCTCCAAAAGACCCTTCCTGCTGTTTCCTTTTCCAAAATGGCTCCTACTGCTCTGGACTCTGCCGTGTAGTCAGTCTGTTCTTAGGAAATGGGACTAACCCCCTCACCTCTAATTCTGTTCCAGCTCAGCTGTCTTCCCACAGGTCAAATATTAACCCTGTTTAGGGAACTCTTTAAATTCCTGGCATGCTCAGTTAGCAGCAGCATTCAAGGCCACACCATCTGTCAGGAGTTTAAGCCCTGGCTCACAGGGAAGCCATGGAGGAAGCCAACCAGAAACTAAGTTTCCACAGGCATAAGCCGCATAGTATCTGAGTACTCCCTACAACATACAAGCAAGGTAAAATTAATATTGGAATGCAAACATCCTAGCACATGCCTATTTTCACTCACAACAGCAAAACACTATAATCAGTTGAGTAATACAAAATTGAGTAATATTATAGCACAACCAAATGTTTTACAAGGCTTCAAAATATCCTCTTGTTTTGAAATTTAATAACCTGGTGATATACTCACGTTCATCAAGAAAGAAACAGCCAATTTCTATACATACATTTAAAACCATGGATCTGGTTGGGTCTGGTTAATTTGGAAGTGTGAAATTTTATTTCCATGGTTTTTAAATAATAAAATTAATCAAACATCATATGCACACCCAATAACAAAATGAAAACTAAAAATCAAGTTTATATGTTTATAATAGTAATAAATGTCTATATTCTAGCTCTGCTGTGGGTGCAACAAGCTAAAAGCACAAACCTCCAGCCAACAGGAGGAGCAAACCATTTTATTCAAGTTCTCAGAAACTTTTCTTCCACTGTAGGATTTTCCTTGTTCTAATATAGCAAACATACCAGTGTGTGTGTGTGTGTGTGTGTGTGTGTGTGTGTGTGTGTGTGTGTGTGTGTATCACTCCTTCTCTCGCCTCCTTCCCCGTTTTTCTTCCCAGACCCCTTCCTGGCACTTCTCTGGGTCACAAAGAGGAGAGGGAGTGAGGAGTAGAACAGAGCTGATGATTCTACCCTCTGGTGGAGGCTCTTCCTCTAAAGGAATAAAAAACCACAAAAGACACTAGGCACTGGTGCTCTGTGAGGACATGGTCACTGGAGAACAACAGTCGTGCTATGTTGTTCTGAAAGCTTTGTAAGCCTGGAACAGGGGCAAAATCTTGTGGCTGCTTTTTTACAACCACAACTTAAGGCAGTCTCAGTGCTTTTGTACATATGCTGAAAGGGTTTGTTTTCAGGATGTGGTGGGTCACCGAGAGCCCACACAACCAGCATCTGTCCCTACAGACAGCTGAGGATTTCCAAGGATAGACCATGGCATCCACTTGGAAGGGCTTGTTGAGTGTGTCTTTAGTCAGCAGGTGTTCAAAACACTCAATCCTGGCAGACAAAGAGCCATTTCTAGCCATCCTGTTAGGATTTCAATGAAGGAACGCACGCCCTTAAGTAATGGAGAAATCAGGAGGGCCATCATAGGTTGTCGCTAAGGCCCTCTACTGTGACTTGGAATTTGAAAAGGAGGTATAAAATTAACTTTAGATGCAAGGTAAGTGTTTGTTTTGCTTAGGTTACTCAGGGCAGGAGTATTTGAGATGAGGGTATTTGAGAGGTCTTGGTAGGTAGACCTGGCTGTCCTGGAACTTACCTCGTAAACCAAACTGGCCTCAAATTTATGGGTGACCCTCATGTTTTTCTGCCTCTTGAGCATTAAGATTACAGGCATACACCACCATGCCCAGTTTCTTTGAGAAGCCTTCTAATGCTGAGTTCTCACCCTAGATTATATATAACCCTCCTTATTCTAATATAATAAACACATGTACATACTCCTCCAGGATTAAGTTAACTAAGGATTAACTATGGCTTAAGTTCCTAAATATTCCTAAGAGGGAAGAGGCTGCATCTGAGAAACTGGAAAGCCTAAATCAGAGTTGATAAAAAAAAAAAAAAGTTGACAGGACTTGAGTCTAATAATACTAAATTTATAAACACTCCTTACAAATAATAATAGCATACTCAGTAGACTAGACAGTAACAGTGGGCCTATACTTAGTAGAATGGAGGAAAGAGATACAAGTTTTCAAGTCCTACTGCTCATTCATAGGTTCATATCTGAGCCTAATTTCCTGGTCATAAAATAACAAATTCACATATTCAGAACAAAAATCCTTTGTTTTCGAAACCCAAAGTTTCTAAATTTATCTTACTTTTACATGTAAATCTTTTTTTTTTTTTTCACAAATGATTAAGGGCACAAGAAAAAATTAACAGGACTATTTTTGGTTTAAATATGTGACACAAAGAGGTTCCCTTCACACCCACAGAATATTTATAGATGTGAAAGTACTAAAATTTAAAAAAAAAAATCATGATTTTAGCAGAAATAAGTATTTCAAAGCATGATTTGCCCGCCTTCTTTGTAGCATGTATCTTAAAGAGTCTTATTAATAAAACAAATCCGGGGCCAGTTATTGGGGTCAATGCTGGAAGATCAAGAAGCAGAACAAGCCACAGCTACCTCACCTTGCTAGTTCCTCAGCTGATCCTGTTTCCTCAGACTGGAAGCCTCTGAGTCCTCATCTAGAATGTGTCTCAGCTGAACCACTGCTCCAAAGCCTAAAAGCTTAACCACCAAATGCTTCTAGTTTCTGGTCCTCATGCCTTATATATCTTTCTCTTTTTGCCATCACTCCCTGGGATTAAAGGCTCTCTTCT
Organism: Onychomys torridus; assembly: GCF_903995425.1. Classification (NCBI taxonomy): domain Eukaryota; kingdom Metazoa; phylum Chordata; class Mammalia; order Rodentia; family Cricetidae; genus Onychomys; species Onychomys torridus. The sequence continues at coordinate 83,036,462 of NC_050452.1, read as the reverse complement.
TGGGATTAAAGGCGTGAGTCACCATGCCTGGCTGTTTCCAATGTGGCCTTGAACTCACAGAGATCCAGAGGGATTTTTGCCTCTGGAATGTTAGGATTAAAGGCATGTGTGCCACCATTTTCTAGCCTCTGTATCTAGTGGCTGTTCTGTGCCCTGACCCCAGATAAGTTTATTAGGGTGCACAATATTTTGGGGAACACAATACCTTCACACTCCTTCCTCCCCATATGTTTAACAACTCATTTTCACAGTTGTCTCTAGTCTACTAAATGTAGACAAATCATCTTGGCTCTATAAATTACACATTATTAATGAGAAGCAAGCTAGTAGTGGGGGAAATGTGCTGTACTTTGGATCTCCGAATAAAAGAGTACTCAGATCTAATTTTATTTAAAAGTTTGCTATTTTAACTTCAGGACTCATAAAAGGTTATCTATTGTGATTTTATATCTATGGGTTACCAGAAATAAGTGAGCATTAGACACGATCTAATATTCACGTTACGACTAACGGCCTACATACCTTTCATAAGTACAGACACTAAGTACTAAGTGGGTTCCTTTCTGCGCTGTAATTTACCTGCTGGATTGGATGCTTCCCAGCTTTCCCTAGTTTGGACTGTATTTCAGCATCTACCTTCCCCAAGCTCCTTTGACAAAGGACTTGTAAGTGGGTTTGGCAGATGTGAAGGCTTCCTGGGTTGCATGGGTGGGAGAAGATAGAAGGCCAGAGTATTTCTTTCCTTTCATGACATATCTGACATGGCTACTTCCTCCGTTAACACCAGATCCCATGAGATAATTCTATGTTCGCACAAAAGAATGGCTAATAGGCTTCTAGCTCCTACTAGATGACTAAGTTTTTGAATTCAGGAAAACTACATCCTACTCTTCACCCACCAGCTCAAACAATGGTAGCAGTTTCCTACTTTCTTCATTTCAAATCACCCCAGTATCATCTTACATGGCCTCTCGGCATTACCTACAATCAGTCTCCTGCACCACAGTCCTCTGCACTATGTATGGTCCTTTTCCTTTTTTGATAGTCTTCTTATTGATACAGCTCTTCATACCAGGAATGGTCCAAGGAAACATATTTGACCTGGAGCCCTAAGATAGTGTTATCATCCTTTGGAGTGTGGTGAGACCTTAAAGGCGAGAAGCGGAACAACAACTCGTGGCATGCAGGGGTATCTTAGCTGTTGAAACGGTAAGCTGTGGTTTCCTGAGTCATGGCACATGCCTGAGAAGGCAAGGCTTTGGTTAAGTTACCACTCCACTGACCATTATGACAGTAATTACGCTTGATAAGGATGAGTGACCACATAAGGTAAACACATAAGGCAAACCGACTGTTCTGGAGACTACACAAAGAAAAGGTAAGCTTCAGGCCATGAGCTTTTTGAAGAGTTTCAGTTAGCATACACTAATTATATATGTATACAATGAATCATTTAGTCCCCATTACCTTCCCTTGTCTTCCTTTCACTCTTTAATCCCTTTCTGCTTCTAAATAACTCTCTTACTTTCGTTTCTTTGTGTGGGTGTGTGACCAATGAGTTTACCATGGTTGTCTGTTTATAGGACCATGGGTACTTTACCGGTGGCTACACTACAGAAGAAAATGTCTCTCACCCCCGCTAACAACCATTAACTGTTTATAAATACTTAAGAAGAGGTGGAGGCTCCAGGGGCCCCTCCCCACTTCCATGACGGGGTATTGACTGTTGAGTCCAATCTTGTGTAGACTGTGCACAGTGATTGTGAGTTCAAGTGTACAATAGCCATGTCAGTGTTTTTACAACACTTCCTTTTTCATGTCCTTCAACTCTGTCCCTCAGGCTTGGAAGGGGCAACATGGATGCCCTATTTAATAGCTTGGAATTCAGAAGTAATTTATTCTCAAAACTTTGACCAGTTATGTTAATGCCAACCACTCCAAAAAGAAGCTTTTTTGACCAAACTCACAGAGTTTGGTGGGCCTGGCAAGTCCTTCCCCCACCCATAATGGATGATTCACAGGCCTAATCTTGTGGAGATAATCACAGCTGCTTTGAGTTCAAAAGTGTGATGAGGATGCCGTGCACAACACAACATCCCATGATGCTCCTCCCTTCCTCTGCTTCATACATTCCTTTTGGCCCTTCTTCTGTGGTGTTCCTGAGCCTTGAAGAGAGGGATGCAGATGTCTTAATTCGGTCTGGTCATCAACACTTATTCTCAGCATCTTGATCTGCTGAGACTCTAAAGTAATCAATGACCATGCAATGAGAAACTTCTTGGAAGTCAACTGCAGCACCAATATACTGGTATAAATATAAACATCTAGGAAGCCAACAGACCTCAATCCTTTTTATGTGCTGGAAATTTTATACTCTTCAAGTCCTTTTGAAATACACCAGATATTGTTTTAGCCAAATAGTTACTCTACTGTGGTGAAGGGGAAAAGAGCAGAAGAAAATTTTCTGGTTTGCTTTCAGACAACTTTTATGTCCCTTTCTCACTGTGCTTCCAGTCTCTAGAAATCATTATGCCATGCATGTTTTAAATGAAACTGATTTACTAGTTCCTATAAATGAATGTGAGCATACACTTGTGGGTTTCTGTCTTATTTTACTTAAAATGGTAACTTGCAGTTCTGTATACTTTGCTGCAAATGATAGGATTTCATTCATTTTTTCTATGGCAGAATAATATTCTATTGTGAATATACACTACAGTTTCTTTATCCACTCACCCACCGAAAGGCATCAAAGTGATACTGTATTTTGGTTATTATGAATAATGCTTTAATAAGCATGAAAATATATTCCTGAAATGCAAGGATTGATCAATATATGCAAGTCAATAAATGTTTAAACTACCATAAATACACAGAAAAATCACATGATCATCTCAATAGATGTAAAAAAGCCTTTGCCAAAATCCAACATGTCTTCATGGAAAAAGTCTTAGAGAATACACGGCTAGAGGGACCATATATCAACACAATAAAAACTATATATAAGAAACCCATAGCCAATATCATCCTAAATGGAGAAAAGCTTGAAGCAATCCAACTGAAGTCAGATTTGCAACAGGGATGTCCACTATCCTCTCCTTTTCAAGACTGTGCTCAAATTACTAGCTAGGGCAACGAAGCAAGAGTAGAGAGAAGACACAAATAATGAAAGAAGTCAGATTATCAGTAATTACCACTAATTGATGCTATACTATAGAGACCTAAAAACAAATCCAACAGTGTGGCAGGATACATAATGAACTTGCACAAATCAAGAGCTTTATTATACACCACCAACAATCACACAGAGGAGGAGGTTATGGACACGCTCATTCACAATAGCCTCCAAGAAAATAAAATTAGGTTTATCTAGGAATAAACCTAAGAAAGGGACTCCTGCAATGAAAATTTAAACCTCTCAAGAAAGAGATAGAGAAGGACACTAGAAAATGGAAAGACATGTTCATGAATTGGTAATAAAAACAACATAGTATTGGCACAAAAAGACACATAAACCATTGGAACAAAATTGAAGATCCAAACATGAGCACATAAACTTCGTCCACTTAATATTTGATAAAGATGCTAAAAACATATGCTGGAAAAAAAAAGCATCACCAAGAAATGGTGCTGGGAACACTGGATGTCCAAACACAGAAGAAATTAGACCTAAATCTATCACCTTCCACAAAAACTAAGTCCACATAGATCAAAGACCTAAACCTAAACAACAAGACACTGAGACTTCTAGAAAACACAGGTAGTATCCTACAGGATATAGGTGTAGAAAAGGACTTCCTGAATAGGACCCCCAAGAATTTAGGACAACTGACAAGTGGACTCCATAAAACTAAAAAGCTTCTGTACAAGTAAAGAAACAGTCAAGCAGGTGAAGAGGAAGCCCACAGAGTGGGAGAGAAGTTTCCAGCTACATATTTGACAAAGGTTTAATATCCAGAACACACAAAGAACTTCCAAAAACGTAAAAAAAAATCCAAAAAATGGGCCTGGTACCTGAGTAGAGAGTTCTCAAAAGAAGAAAAAAATACTAAGAAATATCTTTTTAAAAAGCTCATCAATTCTAGCAATTAGGGAAATGCAAATCAAAACAATGTTTTTATTTCATCTTACCAAGTCAAAGTGGCAAAAATCAACAAAACAGCCAACAACAAATGCTAGGGGTTTCCAGGGAAAAGGGGAACCCTCTGACTGCTGGGATTGCAAACTGGTGCAGCCACTCTGCCAACCAATGTAGAGAATCTCAACCAGATCAAATCAATCTGCTATGATTCAGACATCACCACTCCTTGGCCTCTCCCTAGCTTTATTTCCTTTTGTTGACACCTGCTCCACCTGTGATGAATACCTCACCGTGGTTTTGATTTGCAATTCCTTAGAACCAACAGCTCTGCAACTCGTGTGACTTCGCATTTTTCATGCATTAGTTCAATTAATTTGTATGTCTTATTTTGAGAACTATCTGGTTCATTTGTTCATTTTTTTATTGGTTATTGAGGGACTGAGTTCTTATATATTCTAGGTATTCATCTTGTCTGATGAGTAACTTGAAAATATTGTCTCATTCTGTAGGTCTGAGATCTGCCTGGCTCTGCCTCCCAAGTGTGCCACCGCCACCCGGCTGTATCTAACTTTAAAAAAATTTATTATGTGTGTATGCATGATGTGTGTGTGTGTGTGTGTGTAGGTCGGAGGACAATCTTAAGGATTCAGTTCTCTTTCCATCTGTATGAGGGTGGAAGGGATTCAGATGACTAGGCATGCACACATAGCAAGCACCTTTACCAGCTGAGCCATCTGAACAGCCCATTTCTTAATTCTCCAAAATCTCTTACTGTGCAAAGCTTCTTAGTTTGACAAGAACTATGTTTGTCTACTTCTACTTTTGTTGCCTGTGCCTTTGATGTACTCTCTAAAATCATAGCCTACATCAATTGTGGGAGCCCACAAAGGTTTCCTAGTGAGAACTGAGCTTGCTTTACCCAGTAGGACTGCATAAGAGGATGATTGGACCACTGACCTGGGTACCAGGTGTTTGTAATGGTTTATACTTGGCTGTATCTAGCGAGGGGAAGATCTTTTGCCTCACCCCTTGGCATTGTTATAAAAACATTCCTTTTGACTAAAGTTCTGGGCTGTTGTGTATTGACCCAGGTCCTCCCAAAGCTTTCCTGTTTCTGTCTTTCCTCTTGTTGGCTAGGCCTATCATTCTCTCTACAAGTTCCTTATTCCTCTCTCCTCCTCATAGGAACCATGTAAAAGGAGGGGGCTGGTTCCCCACAATTCATGCTTTTGTTTCCTGTCAGAAACTGTCAACTCAAGTACATAATTGTCACATAAGCCAGTGGAACTGTATTGCACAGCACAGCAAAAAGGGCTCTGGATGATTTTAGATAAGAATTTACTGAGGAGTCATGATCTGCTTAGCTACTCCAGCTGTATGCTCACCTGGAAGGGAAGGAGAATACTCTTCAGTCAAGGAGTCATGCACTGCAGAACAAGATTTTGGTCAACTACAGGAGTTTATACAACCGTGGCCCCACAGGACAGCATTCCCTAGTGAGCTATGCTTGTGCAATTACATGACAAATTCACCTTCACCGAAGGACACATTCCTCAGAAATTATCTCCATCATCAGGTGACAGATGGCTCTATTAAGTGTATCAGCAAGACGAGCATGTTTACATAAAGGGTAATTGTACCCTATTACATAGAAGCATTGAATTATGATTGTATTAAATTTACAATGATGGAATTGTGAAGATGGAATATTAAGTAGTAAAATGTTTTTTCACTCATATGCAATCCTAGGTTCTCAAAGGATTAAGGAGAAAACATTTTCAGCCTTCTTTCCTGACACCTTCTGGCTAGGATAAACCACTGGGAGACATGGGAGAAACCTAGAGGAGGAAAACCAGCACTTTTCTCTTGTTCTTCAGTGCCCTTGGGTATCATTTCCAGTCAGCTCTGGGTTTTCTCTAAGACTTCAACCCCCACAGACAGTCCTCAGTCTGGGCCACATACGCTGGGAAGATTCTGCCATGGTTCTAGTTGCATGGTTCAAGGTAAACTTCAGCTTCTTGGATCTGATAATGCTCTTCCCAATTTCTAGTTTATTGGAGACGGCTCAGCAGTTAAGAGCAGTGAATGCTCTCCCAAAGGACCCAAGTTCAATTCCTAGCACCCACATGGTAGCTCATAACCATCTTTAATTCCAGTTCTAGAGGATCCAACACCCTTCTCTGTGGGTACTGCACATACACAGTGCACAGTCATATAGACAGGCAAAACATCCATGCACAGAAAAATAAGAATCTAAAAATGGTACTATCTTCTGTTCCTCTTTCTCTGTTTGAATGTTTCCTTATCATCTTATGACTCCATGCATTATATAATCCTGAGTGATAATTGCTAATAATTACTGTAGATTATCTGCATAGAGAGACCACAAATCTCTAAAAGTTAGTTTACACTGGCCTTTCAACAAGGCCAATGTATTTTTACTGATGTATTTATGAGCTATATATATACACAGTGGTTTTAATGAGAATGACTCCCACAGGTTCATATATTTGAATGCTTGGTCCATAGTTGGTGGGACTATCTGGGAAGGATTAGATGGTGTGGCCTTGTTGGAGAAGGTGAGCTTGAAGTTTCAAAAGCCTACACTATTCCTAGTTAGCTCTCCCCCGTGTCTCATGCTCATAGATCAGATGCAAGCTCTCAGCTACTGCTCTAGTATCACGCTTGCTTGCCTGCTACCATGTTCCCTGTTATGATGGCCATGGATTCTAACCCTCTGGAACTATGAGCCCCCAAATTAAATGCTTTCTTTTAAAAGTTACCTTGATCATGGTATCTTATCATAGCACTTGACAACTAAGACACAGAGAGAATTTACCTTACATGTCAAGTTTTGTGGCTTTCTACAGTAAGACTTTTGATAATCCAATGACCTGGTATATGAAACCTCTTTCTCCTTGCCATGGGATAGATTCTCCAGGAAACCAATTTTTGAGATGGAAATTGGACATTGAGTATTATAATCCTCAAGATCAGATTTGTTGAGAAAACAATTCTGCCATAACAGCCTTAAATGTTTGCACAGGGAGCTTTGGGGTCTTCAGAATTGCCTACATTATCGATACAAGGGAGCTAAGCCTTAACTCCATGTTTAGCCAGACATTGGTTATAACTAACCACTCTGTAGTAGGTCATGATCTTGAGCAAGGCACCTCTCCCTCTTTAGGGGAGGAGCTGCCAGCCACCAGCTTCCTACACTCCCAGAGGAGAGAATCAATGTTTGAGTCTTGAAGAGAATCAAGACTACAGCATTGCTTCAGTCACTTGACATTAAATTGGGCCACTGCAGCTGAACCACAAATGCAAGAGTTGTGCAAATTCCATGGCCCAATAAGAATGTCTCTTGACTGACTTCATGTGCTTCACAGCCCTTTCCTTCACTTACCTATCCTTAAGATCAAGACTCAGTTTCATTTGGAAATCAACTGGGTTTTTTGAGAATTGAATGAGCTAGCATATTAAGTATAAAGTGTATGACACACTCTAAGTTCTTTAACAGCAAGCTGTATATTTACCATGATCTACAAATAGGGAATAGCAGAATGTAAGATAATGCTTTAGAATACATGGGACTAGGCTTGATTTCAGTAAAAAAACATCATTTGCTGTTGTTATAAAGTGTATTCCCTTGATTTGCTTCAACAGAAAATTTAAATCTTTATTCATTCAAAATTATAAAAGTTAATTTCATCTGTGAAGGTGTTAACCTCTTTTAAAAAAAGCAACATTTGACCAATGGAGTACAGGACCTTCCACATGGTTCCTCAGAAGGTTCCAGATAGGTTCAAACCTCAGTTACATAGATGTGATTAGCTCAATAATTCATCTGTGATTTTTTTCCCCTTTCTTTGCTATGTGACACTTCCCAGTACCCACCCTGGTTTTTTATGATCACAAGCTAAAATATACTATCTGAAAAGATGATCCCTCAAGCACCAGAAATAGCTAAAAAAAAAAAAAAAAAAAAAAAAAAAGGCTCAGGATTGAATTCTCGACCTTGATCTCACCAGTCTATTTGGCTGAAGATTACAGGTACTCTCACCGGTGATGGGTTTGAAATGAAGTGGAAAGGAAGCACTGGGGAGTAGCAGCATTTAAACAGCACAGGGCAGGATTTAAAAAAAAAAAAAAAAGATTATGGGGCTGTGCAGTTTTCAAAGTTAACTTCAGAAAACTTGGGGGGAAAAAACAACCCTCAAAAGACCCAGAGCAGCCAGTTATGAGTCAAGGCATATTGTTAAAGTCAGATGCATAAAAAGACAGTGTAAAAGACCACTATCCCACTAGTTATTTCAGGACAAATGACATTACAGGTTAAACTCAGAAATTACACAGTAGGAACACCCACAACAAATACTACCTTCAATTTCAAGGTACTGTAGGAAACCCTAAAGTCTAGATGGGAACATTTGGTTGTGACAGGCAGAGAAACCTGAATCTCCTAACTGTCCCTAACCCTCAAAGCGTTATCTCTTGCTAGAGGAAAAGAAAACAACCCACAAAGTTCTCCCTGGTAGCAGATGACTCCGAGTTATGCTTGTCTCCCTCTATGTCTTCTCACTGAAGACCTGAAACTAGAGTGCCATCACCATACAGTCTGAACAAAGGGATGTATTAATAGTCTCTACCTCACAAAGAAAATAGTTTTGATGCAGCCAAAAAATTTTAAGAGCCAGGCTAACATTTTAGGAACTGAAGAAACATGTGCAAACGGACCTTCAAGTGTGGACTAGAGGGCCTAAGTAACTGTGCCTTAACCGATATGGTGATCCTTCCTAGTGAATCAAGGCAAATGTTTTAGCAGAGTATTAGCAGTAGGACTAACACATCTTCTGAGATAGATGAACTGTGGACCATGGGCCCAACTTCTCAAGAATAGATTCCACTTGTGCTCAGCCTCACACTATAACTTTATTATTTATGTTGCCTTGGCCACAGTTCCATTTTCAGCACCCCAACTCCACTTCTCCGTAATCACGGAGACAAGTGAAAGTGATGTGCACACAAACATGGACAGAGCAGCTGACACCCAGAGCAGTTCTGTATGTCATGTAGATGGGGTTCACAAGTAAGTTCTCTCCCATTAGTCTTAAAGACAGTGCTAAGAAGCATTTTATCCAGTTCCTCAGAGTTCTAGCAAGGTTTATTGTACTGCGCCCACAGAGATGAGTTCAAAAATGCCCCCCCCAACTTTGCTTCATTTCCCCCAATTTCATTCTTTCTGGGTCTCTAGTGTTCTTAGATCACTTAACACACTATTTCCAATTTTTCCAAAGCTTTGTCCCGGTCCAGTTAGAGAAATGAGTTAGGTGCTGGAGTAACGGCTCAGTTGTAAAAGTGCTTGCCATACAAGAACAAGAACTGAGTTTGGGTCCCCAGTACACTGAACTAATTCTTGGAGACTTAAGATTACTGCCTTGACTTTATCAATAAGGCTGTTTTGCCCAGGGCCACACAGTATACAAACACACAGTGAATGATTCCAATGTCCTATCTTAAGAGCTTAAGGCAGTCACTTTGAAACCTAGACTTTAAGACCCACTTCATAAAGGACTTCTTAAAGGCTGTCCAACATAATGGTTTCTGGGAAGAGCCTCAGGGTCAATCACAGGCTTGTGATCTTTAAATGCCAAGTAAGCAGGCACTAAGCTCTGTAGCCTAGGGATTTCTTTAGATGCCAGCAATCTGTTCCAAAATAATCTTAGTGTCCTTTCAAGTACTAAGCTGGTTACTTCAATTTCCTCTCTGAATCTGACTCATATATCTGAAAATCAGTTTTCAGTTGAATATATCCAAAGTTCCTTGAATTTCTAATTATTTTACTTTCTGACCTCTCTTGACTTTCTTTCCTAGATTCTAAGATTTACAATTATTTTCATACTGACTAAAACATTTGGGTTTCTTTTTGTGTCATAAGTAGAATATTTGGGAAATTATTTCTCATAGGACAAGGAGACTACTGTCTTTATGTCCCCTGGAATAGCTTGTTCATCAAAGATATATAGACACTGAATGAATTTACTCTGGGCCCTGGCAGGTCTAACCTATCAAGTTCTATTTAACTCAAGTTATTTGTCTGATGGTTGTCACATAGGTCAGACTAATGACACTAAGATCTAGCAGTTGCTTCATATTCATAAGGCATTCCTAAAGTTCAGCAGAAGACTTCTGTTCATCAGGCACTCAAGGACATAGGATGAGAAGTTTCATCTCAGCATAAACTTCCATGATCACCAAGGCACCAAGGTAATAAACTGCAGCATGGCACATCACACTCCATTTTACACATACCCACAGTAATACAAGTAAGTCCCTCTGCATGATTTCTTCTGGCAAAGCACATGACGTAACTTCAAAATCTATTGTATTTGAAATCCGTAAGTAATTTTTACCAAATACCAAAACAAAAATACTCAAGTATGAATTTGTAATTGTTTTATCTACATCACCTTGGTTTCCTAGCCTGCTCTACAAGAGAAGTACCCACCCCAAAGCAGGAACTTAGCATTGCACAAATAATCAAAAAACAAGACAAAAGTATGCTTGCAAAATGGCCATTTATTGCCTACAGGGAAAGGAAAAGTGGGAGAGAAGGGGAGAGTACACAGGTGCAGGGAAACAAGCATATATTTAGCCCTATACATCATGTGTGAGCAGTACCCATCTCCAAAATGGAAAAAAAAAATAGTTTGTCATCTGACATAATAGTTAAGGTTCTTAAGCACCTCCCTTCTGAGCTGCCACAAGATTTAAAAGGCAGGACTGCTTTGTTTAGTCAATATTCACATTAATGAAAAAGAACGCCACCACTCAACTGTGTCCTTTTTCACACACATCTTCTATAGTGTCTACTATGAAAAACATCTCAGCTGAGCAGTTCGGTCAAGATCCAGACCTTATCAACTGTTTAATAAATAGAAAAATAAAGCAGCTGGTGATTTTATCAGAGAGAATGAGAGTAGAACCATCTTCTCCAGCGATGACAAAAAAGAATGAAATGTCTAGAATATCACAGGACCAGTCTATCAAACATCAATGATTAGTAAGCTACAATTACATGGCACTTCATTGAATCCTCTAATGAAGAAAAAAAGAGAAAAGCTTAAATTGTAAATGATTATGAGAATACATTGATTTAGTGCTCGGCTTTTTCTTAGGATTAAAAATAAAAAATAAATAAATACACAACCTAACACAGTAGAAATTTGCTTAGAATGATATTAATAGAAATTACCAAGTATTATGGGGAAATTACTAAAATACCTTTTTTAGTTTTAGGATAATGTGCTTTGCTTTTAGACCATTGTAATAGTTACAAAAACACTAAATAGGCCACAGAATAACTCAAGTGTATGCAAAATAATAAATTAGTCAACTTAATGCCAGGAAATAAAAATAAATAATCCCTTCCCTAGTCAAACAGTAAACTGAATGGAAAGGTAGAAAGTCCATGAACAATTACTTGGCACTTATACAGTTTAAAATAAGATACAACTTAATCTCTGATGAATATAATCACACAATCTGGCCTTTTCAAAGAGAAAAAAAATTATATATATTTTCTCATTAAAAAGAAAAAAGAAAAAAGAAAGAAAAAGTGCTCCCCCACTTCAGAGATAACAGAGTTAAGCATTTCCCTCCTTGAAATACTCCTAGTAGTCCTACTGAATCCACACCTCAGCTCCTCCTAGACGAAAGGACTGCTTGCCTTTGGACAACGGTATGAATGCCCGCAGTGCACTTCTCAGTGCTGCTGGTGTTTACGAACTCTGCCATTCAACACCGAACAATTCCAGATCCAGTGTGCAGTAACAGCCATCCAAACCCCTCTCAAAAGTCGGCAGAGCACCGCTCAGGAATTTCTCAGGTAAGGGAATATACTTGTAGCAAATCAAGCACAGAGAAAGGGCAGTAGTTTCTGGATAAAGAGCAACCCACACACTGCATCACTTACCGCATTAAAGTTGAAACAGCAGCAGGAAACTAAGTCTGTCTGGTAAAAAGCAAAGCCATTGTTTGGCACACCAATGCTGAGCCAATATTCTGAGTTCAAGTAACTACACACAAATTAAACATATGTGGTACACTGAACAATTGATAGCTAAGAAAGTCTGTCTGTGCTCTGAAATAATGTACAAGAAAGGATCATTCTTCAGAGGGCTACCATGACCCCTATGCTTTTAGAAGTGACAGATATACAAACAGGGAAATCAAACAAAGTCAGGGAACTTGCTGATGAAAATAGCCAGTAACAGGTACCAAATGAATTTTGAAATACTCTGCAAAGTGAGTATACCATGCCAAGAGGCATGTAGTTTCTAACGGCATACTTCTAATTTCGGTTCAGTGCTATTCATCTTGTAGGCTGTGCCATCAATACCAATGTTTAATAGGCATGCCCTTAACTCATACCCTTTGAAAGTCATCTTACTAAAAATTACTTCAGTTTCTCCTGTGGATCCAAGAATAAACCAAGTCTGCCAGAAACCAAAGTTAAGCTAAAAGAAAAAATTATATTAATAAAACTTTCTGGGAAGCCGTTTCTTCCTACAGGCCTTTACCTGAGACATTTACATGAATACATTTAGTTAAGTAAGTAGTACACGTTCTATCCTTACCATCGTCCTGACAGGTCCCCACTTTTCTTCTGCTTCCCTTCCCATTCCCGTGGCTCTTGCTCAGAACATCCAAGGGTTTTATCTTTTAAGCATTTAGGTGACAATTATGAAAGATGCTCTTCTCATCCTGTTCTGAAACAGGCTATAACTTTGGTAAATGAGCGGGTTAAAGATGTAGTAGCATTTACTTGTGTTTGAACTTAAATTTGGGAATTGCCGTGCAATTATAGAATTAAAATCATCCAGAGCAATCAGAAACATAAATGTTCTGTCTACAAACTCAAAACTTCAGTTGAAGTTTCTTATTTAGAAAAATAAGTCTAACTTCTCTACTTAATTTATCTATTTCTAATAGACAAAAGTCATACAAATATGATACAAACCAAATGGAAAGTCGGTAAACAAATCTTTGAACACATCAGAAAAGTGTTACTTTGGGTTTTATGGGGATAGAGAAGAAAAAAAAAACTTACAAACATGACAGCTCACATTTCAGTCAAAACGTGTGTTACTTTGAACAAGTGACAGAGATTTTGCTTGCTACAGGACCATTATTGTAATACAATTTGTTTTTTGTAACTGACGCTACCAACCAGTTAGTATACTTTGCAAAACTATTAAAGATATTTCAGAAACTTAGAATATAAAAGATTAAATTTTAAATCAGTATTAGAACAAAGTCAATTTTAACACTAGGAAATCTAGTTTTGCATTAGAAATGAAGCTGTATGCTCCTGGCTCCTTCAATGCACGTGCTCAAGCTATTTCTCCTGTGCTTTCACTGCTCTTACTATCTGCTATTAAGTGTACAGGTGGGATCTGTCATTTTTATTAAATCTTAGAAATACAACACAGACTTAAAATTTCACCTACTGACAAGACATACTCAGGAGACAGAATTTTTAAACGGAGCACAGTTTTGTCCATGTTCTAGGTTTAATGTGCCACACCCTCAATTTTAACACAATCTGCCACAGATTCAAGTGATATGAGTCTTAGATAGTTTTCAACTTTCTCCCTTCTCAGTGATATATGACTTTAAGAAAAAAAAAAAAAAAAGAAAAAGAAAAAAAAAAGGTAAGTTTCGTATTTCCACAAAATATAACACTAAAACACAGTGGCTTTTAAAATACATTCACACAGGATGCTTATTAGTAAAATTAAGTATCTGCCTATGAATATCAGAAACGTAATTTGAAAATAAAGATTGGAACAAGGCAAATGGGAGGGTGGGGGAAGCTGGTCTCAGAACCCATTGTGCCATACCTGACTTTAACATGTGATATTCAAATGAATGTTCACACGCCTTACATCAAATAAATCAAACAAAAATATTCAGCTATGTTGTACAAAATTTTTTCACATAAAACATCATAAATCTTGAACAGATATACTGTATCTGAATTCTAAAAAGTTGCCTACAGAATGGTGCTGGGATTCTGTTCTCTGCTTGCTTTTAGGCAGTGCTGTTGCTTAAAAGTTGACACCAGGCACAATATTGTAAAACAAAGTCAACAAGCAAGGAGCAGTAAGTGGATTTGAGCCTTTTCCAGATGTCAGTCCTGAGGATGCTGCAATATTCCCCATCAAAGTGTGTAAAGCTATGAGGAGGATACTGATGCTTGACAGTGGGTGACTTGACATGCACTTGTATGACTGTTACAATGGCAAACAGTGCAGTTTCCCCTTCCCCAAACAACACCGTTTAAATAAAACTAACACTCCAGTTCTTAAGAAAATTACCAGAAATCATATTTAACAGTTAAAAAAATACATAGCACAATCTAAAAATGCCCAAATTTTCTTTTATCATCACATAAAATATGCAGCAGCCCAACGGCATAAAGCTTATTAACTTATTCTGAGAACTAGAAAGTATATGAGCACATATGACTCACTTCACTGAATATATACCATGTCATTCACCTTGTCCTTTAGGCTTCTCACTGCCAAAGTTCCAAATGGCATGCATTTAACAAGACAATGCTGAGGACAGCAGCATTTCTGATCATCTGAACTGGCAGCTCAAAACAAGATACCACTCCTTTTACAAAGGGAACAAAGGGAAACAGTATGTGAAATCTGGGCAGGAGGCTAAAGGGAAACCGTGCACATGAAAGCTGGGTTACCATGCCCTAGGTGTGTGCCACCCAAAACAAAACACAATCATCTACTTTACCAACATTTACGAAAACCACATTAAAATACACAGGATAATGAATGGTTTGAAAGAGTGCATTTGGAAGCAGAGAGACCCAATTACACACCTTCTTGCAACAGAGTGCCTTGATCATACACAAAATAAACTTAAGCTGTTTACAATGTTTCCCAATTTTTTTATTTTCCCCTCTACATTTAACTATTAAAAAAGATTTTTTTTATTAATAAATGGGCTCCTCTGTGGTTCATATACAATCATAAGTGAACTTTAAATTTCATTTATACAAACATCTCAAAAAATATCGGGAGTGAAGTATGGTAGGAAATATTGCTCACATTGCTAATTAACATGCGTCTATGAAAGAAGAATGTTCTGTTAGTGCATATACCTCCAGAGCAGAAAACCCACCCAAAACAAAAGATCTAAAATTAAACATACAGTAGCTGATTACAAAAAAAGGTAATGTCCACAAAATTAAGTTTTTCATGCTCTTCTACTTTCCAGTACTATGCTTCAGATAATCAATTTGCATGGCTAGATGTTGGATGCTTGAGGTATATAAGAAGGGGTACCTGAACACGGAGGAAAATCTGTCATCAAGGGTTTCTTCTGCTTATTTGTTTATTCAGGTACTTTAATGTTTTTAAAAGAATATTTTATTTACACCAAACTTTGCTGAACTGCAGTGACATTCCAATTACAATAGATGACAACGCCTCTGTCACTAGGCACTTTTAAAAGGGAGTTTAGGCTTTACAGAGCTCTTCTGGATGCAATCCTGTGTGATATTGTATCATCCCATCACCCTCATCCCACTAAAATTACCCTTTGGGGAAATATTTTTTATATAGCCTGATCAGTAAACTATGGAAGAAATTAGTATAAAATAGCCACAGGAAATATATCATTTAACACTAATAAAACAGCCTAAGATGTCAGGTTTGAAAGAGGAGACAATTTGTATATATTTATAACTAATTAAATAATTTAAATTTGACTTGTACTTTATATATTAGTGAGACACAAATATAGGCTATTTTCTTTTAAAATTTCATTCACATAATGGAAAATTTCTTGTTTATTAAAAATATCACATTTTGATACTAGAAACAGTAAAGTGCATGAAAAGTTTAAAATATAAATTTCAGAAAACTCTTATAGCAGCAAAAAAGCAGAATAAAGAAAAACTTAAAAACACAGACACAACCTTTTCCAATGTTACTGTGTCATAATTAACATTAAGCAGCCAACTAATTTTCTCCCCACAAAATGGTATTTATGCTCTCTGCCTCTCAAGTCAGACTTTCAAGTGGCCCCTCTTGGCCAACAACAAAGGGGGAGTTGGTTTCCAATACATCTAGAGGCATCCAACTTTGGGAATAAACCAGTAGCTTAATTCAAATCTAGACAGATATGGCAACAAAGATTAAAAGCATATGATGGCCATTTGGCAGCTAGAGTCAGAAAAAAATGATCCAAAGTTTTCAACTACTTCCCCAAATCTGTCCTCTCCTCAAAATCCTCTCTATTGTTACCTCAAAACAAACAAACAAAAACAACAAACAAACAAATAAACAAACAAAACAGCCATTTAACTTACTTTGGAAAATATGTGTAATAATATATGGCTTTCCCTTTTTCAAACTTTGACCAGGGGCTTTTCATTCAACAATTTTCTTTAAACATTAAACAGTAGTGATAAAGACAATATGGATCTTATCTTTTTTTTTTTTCCCCAGTACAACCAGACAGAAAAGAAGAGTGGACATGAAAAATGAAAAATACCAGACACTAATTTTGTGGGCATTCTAAAAATACCAAATTCTACTTTCAAGATGTATGGCAGTATATATCTGCCTTTTTCTTATAAATGAACTGGAGAGATGGACTTAGAGTTAATACTTCTAAAAAGATCACAACTAGTAGGCAGACCAAGAGAGAAAAGAGAAAAAGAAAAGAAAAAAATGGGGATTCCTCAAACAAAACAACCAGCATTCAGCCAACAAACTGTCATACACTACGCTTGGTTTTGAAAGCGTGTTGTGCAATTATTTTCATTTTTCAAAATGTCTTGTTATGGCTAGTGGCTATATCACAGTTAATGTACAAATCAAGCAAATTTAAGTGCTTTGTTAATGTGCAAATGACTTGGGAGCCAAAAATCAGTTTGTTATGAAGGAAAACAGAAATTCAAAGTTTTTCCTATAAGGCATGCCATCATTCAATTGAAAATCTTGTATTTGGAGTTTGTAAAAAAAATCGCTTTTTACAAAAATGATTGGCTTATTTGAAATCATTCCAAAGAATGTATTTGTTTTTAGAGAACAACACTGGTGTTGGGCCTCAAATTAGTGAATTGTGAATGCTGTTTTCTAATATAATATAATAGGAAGAGAAGAAATCCAATTTTAAAGTATATTAAACTTTTGGATAGAGACAGATGGTAATACTTTGGTTCCAGCCCTAGTGCCAAATGATATCAGTATGCACAAAAACATACAAAGTCTTATAGCAAACACATAATGAAAGGAACCTGAAGCAGCAGCTTAAGGATGGCCATACTTCACTCCTACATACTTTGATTTACAACTGTACAAGTCCATAGCGACAGACCCCCGTCTTGGCGGGGCTGTACTCCACTACCTCCGATTAGGCAAGTGAACACCATTGACAAGAGGCAGGAGTGGAGGGTGGAGTTCAAGTTGTGTTAACAGTGAGAAGTGGTCTGAAGGGATGTGAGGGTGTGGACACCCAGTGATGTTGTTCTCAACCAGCCATTGAGGATCTAAAGGCCCCAGGACACCAAGCACGTTCATATGAGTCTTGGAATAGAAAATGTAGTCAATCACACCCTGGAAAGAGATTAGGGATAACGGGGAGGGGAAAGAAAAATATGTTTAGAAAAAGAGAAAAACTCCATAAAAAGAACAATCCTTAATTTGGAAAAGCTAAATAACTAAGTAACCTATATTCCTGGTACCTGTTATCCTGACTGTATATTAAACAAGGCTGTAATCTTTAATGGGTTATTACATGAATAAAGGTGGCTGAATAGAGAAAACAGAATCCTACTGAATCATAGTTTTATATTTATACATAAATGATAAAACTAAAAAGCTAAACAGACTTTCTTGGTTTAGTAAAATCTAACAGACATGCAAGCTACTCTACAGTTAACTGTCCTAATTTGCTTAGTTTAAAATACTCATTTCTACAAATCCCGGCACTGAAGCAAAGTATCAGTTAGCAGGAACAGACACACACAGGAAGACATGCAGCTGTATATATAATACCCGTTCCACTTCCCAGAGCTAGATAACTTGATTCATTTGATTAGTAGATAGCAAAACTAATGTGCCTCCACTGTCCTAGGCTGTACATAGATTTCACCTCACCTAATGCTTACATATATCAAGAGAGCCCACACTCCTTTAATGTAGTGGGGACTTGCTATCTAACCCAGATAGGCTTGAATTCAAGATCCTCCTTCCTCACCCTCCCAAGTGCCGGGATTACAGGTATGTGCTACATGAAAGATATGTTGTTAAAGAAATGTTTTTTAAGTGATTTTAGACCAATTCAGAAGATCAAGGTAGATGGTTTAAACTAATATGCCATTTTTAGAAAATTTATAGTTCATGGACAAGTAAAAAGTAAACTTTCAAAAAGTAAGGAAGAAATAAAATTTTCTTTTAACCTACTCACAGACCAAGACAACAATAATAACTATCTAATTACTGAACACTTATTTTGGGGAACTTTTATTTACAGTTTTTCTGGGATATGCTGGCAATGTTTTATATGTTATTATAATTATAAAGATAGGATTTAAACTATAGTAAACTACATATCACTAAACACAGAAGTATATCTTTCAACTGCAAAAACAGTAATGTGCTAGAGCTGGAGATTGCCAACTTTAATAGTACCACTGTCAACAATGTGAAAAAAAGTTAATTAGAAAAGTATACAACCCACAGAAAACACTACAAACCAAGGCTTACTTCCCCCCAGAAAGTTAGTTCTTAAATATTTTACTGCACACATCATCATGTATGAGTGATGAAACCATACAAAAGCTACCAATGGATAGTTATCTAACAGTCCAACGACATTAACTTCTAAGCAGTTTCATTTCTCTTGCCTAACTATGAAAGCTGACTAGTATCAACATACAGCTCTTTCTTCCTTACACTTTTGTTTGGAAAGAAGACAAACATCAAAAATTAAGAAAGGAGGCTGGGCATAATGGTGCCCACCTTTAATCTTTCATCCCAGCACACAGGCGGCATAGGCAGGTGGATCTCTGAGTTCAAAGCCAGCCTGGTCTACATACATAGTGAGCTACAAGTCAGCCAGGGCTGGCAGAGACCTGTCTCAAAAAACTAAACAAACAGAAAACAGAACAAAAAGGAAAAGGGTTATTGAAGATGTGAACAAGCCTATTTAGTAATTTTCTTTTTGTATTATACTCTATTTTCTCTAGGCTTTCTATACTAAACAATGTTCTACATCTATATATGTATACTTAGGATAGCACAAGAAGTACGATTCATTCTAGAAATGACAGAAAGTCAAACAGGTAAAGAGAAGAGCTACAAGTAGATGAAATGATCAGAGAATGGACAAAAGAAAGCAAGGATGCACAGAGAGCCACTGTCGTCATCAGCCCTTCTAGGAGCATCTTGTCCTGAACATGAACAACAGGTTCCCTTATGGCTAAGACTTCCTTTTCCTCTTACAAACTTGCTCCATGTGACCTGGGAATATACTAATATGACTACAAGGATAAGACTGACATTAAACACAACCTATAACCCCGCCCCTACAAGAAACTTGGGAAATTATAAGATATTCAGAGACAAATTTGACAGAATGTTGTATAAATTCATTCCAGGTGAGTTCAGCTATATTAGGTGCTTAAATTCTTGCTAAGCACAGGTGGTGGTAAACAAGTGAAGATTAATTGTATTAATAATATATACCCAAGTGCTTTCAACAGTGACTGACACATAGTAAAGATTTTAGAAATACTGGCTACTATCACTAATATCTAAAGTGTGAACAAATCTGAAATGCAAGTTCATTAAGAATTCAAATGACATCAATAATAATCACAAAACCTAAAAAAAAAAGTCCTTTTTTAGTTTTATATGCAAACCATACATTGAGACTGGATTTTTTTGTGTTTGTTGTTTTGAATCAGTGATCATTCTTTTATTTCATGTGTATGGATACTTTTCCTGCGTGTATGTCTGTGGAACATCTGGGGGCCTGGTGCTGACAAAGGTCAGAAGACGCCATCAGATCAAACTCAGGTCCTCTGAAAGGGCAGTCGGTCTAAGTACTCTCTCTAGTTCTTCAAACTCTTAATCATAGGGATTTATACTCTTCTTTTTTCACATACTTTTATTTGACACAGTTCATATGCCAGCCCAGAGACTGCTACTCACTTTGAAATCGAAGGTATAATTGGTATAAGGCATCAAGTTATTTTCATAGGCGCTCTTAAGTTGGAAGCCATGTGTGATCCTCCCTTCTGAGCGGCCATTCTTTCCACTGCAGCTGAAGTTCATAAGACACTCGTTATACCTTAGCTCCTTGAAGTCTTTATGGTTGTCAGCTACTCCTCCATTGCTTAAATATTCCACAACACCTAGCAGAATAAAGAAAGGAACACTGCCCTTTAATATTTAGTACAAAGCTGTATTATGTATTACTAAATATAGTGATATTTTATTTGTATTGAAATGTGATTTTATTTGTATGTCAATAAAGTTGCCTTGAGGTCAGAGCAAGCCAGAGCAGAAGCCGAGCAGTAGTGGGGCACGCCCTTAATCCCAGCACTTGGGAGGCAGAGCTAGGCGGATCTCTGTGTGTTCAAGGACATAGCCAGCATGGCAGACACACGCCTTTAATTTCAATACCAACCATAGAAGACCTGGAGGTCTGTACAAACAGGCAGTGACAAGGAGGTCATGTGGCTGGGTTACAACCAATGAGGGAGGAGAACAGTCTTTAAATAGACAGGACGCACAGAAGTAGGTCTCTTGCGGAGAGGAGGAACCGCAGAAGCAGTGAAGGGTAAGGTTTTCTGCTTTGGCTCTGACCTCGTGGTTTTTAACTCTGCAACTGGCTCTGTGTTTCTTATTTAACAAGCAGGATACACCTACAACTAAATCTTATTCTACAGACACACCAGGTCTAGAGCATTTTGGTTAAGTCCTATGAAACTCTTAGCAGGACTCGGTGGTATATGTCTTTAATCTTAGTATCTAAGAAGCAGAAAGGCAGGCTGATTTCTCTGAGTTCCAGGCCAGCTTGGTCTACAAAGGAAGCTCCAGGCAAGCCAGGGTTGTATGAGATCCTATCTCAGAAACAAAAACAAAACAACAAACAAACAAAAAGAAAAATAAAAAAAACCCAAACAAATGAAAGTGTTCCTGTTGATTTTTATTTTAAAAATTAAACACCAGCAATTTCATATAACTCAACCACATTGAAAAGCATTTGTTAATTTCAGAACAAAGTATCAGGACCATCCAGGAAATATGTCAATCTTAATGGTTCTTTGGGTTCAGAGGATTTCTAGAGCCTAATTAGCATTCACCAGAAAAGTCTTGACCATGTTTTTGTAATATTATTCTAAATCACTATCTTCTGGTAGTTTGAAAGTAACTGGCCCCCATAATCTCATAAGGAATGGCACTATTAGGAGGTGTGGCTCTGCTGAAGTGGGTATGGCCTTGTTGAAGGAAGTGTTATTGTGGGGTGGGCTTTGAGGTTTCCTATGCCCAGTGCCTCAGTCGACTTCCTTTGGACTGCATATCTGCCTCCATGCTGACATGCTCCCTACCAAACTTCTGAAACTGCAAGCCAGCACCAATTAAATGTTTTACTTTATAAGAGTTGCCATGGTCATAGTGTCTCTTCCCAGCAATAAAAACCCTAACTAAGACGTATCTCTTTAGCGGTAGTTATAATAACCAATCAATAACATTAGGGATACATAAAAAGAATGCTTAGATTTTTTTCATCCTCAATTCAATATTCAGGGTTAACTTGGAAGTATTATTATGTTTTTTAATTATTATTTTTCTGTGTATGAGTGGTCTGTTTGCAAGTCTGTGTACCACATGCATGCCTGGTGCCCTCATAGGCCAGAAATTCTGTCAAGATTCCAGGAATTAAGGTTACTGATGGTTTTAAGTTACCATGTGGGGGCTAGGAATTGAAACATGGCCCTCTGGGAAAAGAGTCAGTGCTCTTAACCACTGAACCATCTCTCCAGCTCCCCTCCCCCATTATTCATTTTTAGGTAGCACTGAGTCTAAGTCTGACACCTATGAAGAACATTTTATGTCTAAATAACATTATATGCCAGAGACTAAATGCTAACATGTCTAAAAAGCTGAAAAGAGTAGCAGCTTCAAAAAGTTGCTACTAATTTGCAAACATGAAAATCTTTTACTTTTTTTATTATTAGTTAGCAATACTATTAAATTCATCTATTAGTGATTAAGAATGATAGAAAAAACATGATGAAGTAAAATGAATGTCAGTGTTATGAATAATTCAAAAGGAAATGCAACTTATCTAGCATTTATAATATGTTAGGCAAACAATTTAATAAGGTCAATAAAATGCTTATTCCCAAACTGAATAACATGTATAGCACCTAAAACACAGAATCAGGATCCACCCCTGATAGTCTGATTTGAGCCAGTGAACTATATATGCTTTAGTAACAATGACACCAGGAGTATCAATGGGAACAATGATACTAATAGCTATTATAAATGGTTTCAAGAAATCACATGAAATAATACAAGAAAAATACACTTTTAGAGAATTTAACTATTATTGTAAAAGACTAAGGAAGAGGGATGTGGGCTGAGGAGACAGCTCAGTAAAGTGACTGACTGGAAGAGTAGCCATTAGAGCTCAAGTCCAAGCTTCGGAACCAATGAAAACCTGAGTGTGGTGGAGAGTTCTTGGAATACCAGTGCTGGGGATGTACAGGCAGACAGAGCCCTGGGGCTCACTGGCCAGCCAGTATACCCTACTTGGTGATCCCTAGGCTGGCAGATACATAGTGTGACAAACAAGGTGGATGGCACCCAAGGTTGACCTCTGCTGAGTGTGTGAGCACACATGCACACACATACCACCATGTATACATGCATGTACATGTGGGAGGATGGGAGAGGCCAACGGAGGAAAGAAGGTGCCAGTTGGCCTAGGGGTCAAACCAAGTATTTGCAAAGATTTCAGCATTTACTTACTATGAACAAGATATTTACTAAAGTTTGGTGACTATTTACAAATTCCTGGTATAGGCACTTCAGTTATTTTATGTTTGCTATTGGGTGACTATTTTGACTAGCCAAATGACAGCTGGGGACATAATTCAGTGGTGGAATGCTTGTCTAACATGCAATAATGTTGGGTTTGATCCCTACTGGGGATGTGGATTAAACAGCTTAATAGTAATATATAATATTTAGAATATGTTTTACTAATAGTATAGGACTTAATACTTTTTTGTTTTGCATTTGAAATCCACGATCTTGGGGCTAGAGAGATAGCTCAGAGGTTAAGAATACTAGCTACTCTTCCAGTGGTCCTGAGTTCAATTCCCAGCAACCACAGCCATCTATAGTGAGATCTGGTGCCTGCTTCTGGCATGCAGGGATATATAATAAATTAATTCATTAATAAAAAAAAAAAAAGGAAAGAAATCCAGGATCTAAAATAGAGAACTCAAGTCTTACAAAGATGAAATTCAGACATAAAGTAGTCCAGTGGTGTGATATACAATCTTACTAGAATTTTTGACTCTTTATACTAGTATTAAGTACAGAAAGATCAATGAAAACTTGCCAAGATTATTACTTGAGATAGTTATCTGTAATGAATATTCTTTAAAGAGTGCCCTTCTCTAATCTAACTCTGTGCCTCAGAAGGTTGATCTTGCATGGCTACAAACCCTTCCCTACCCCTATAGCTCCTAGCTGGATTGGGTTAATGGGCAGCCTGGCAGATAGGAGCACAGTGTGAGAGGGGTTTATCTTCCAAAGGCTCCCTTCTTATTATAATCTGGCAGGCACCGATTATATCATTTCACCCCACCCCCACCCCTTCGGCCCCCCACAAACTCCAACTGGTATGTTCCTTAATTTAGAAGAGAAAGCCCTGTTAGGAGATAGGTGGCTTTTCAACCAAGACTAAAAGCAAAACTGAAAGCAAGGGGAAAAAATGATGTTGTAAATACCTGAATCTGGCAATGAGTTAAGATCTGCACATAGCACCAGCGGGATGGAATTAGGATCTGCAGTTGGGCTGCCAGGCCTACTTGAGGCTTTCTCCAGAATGTTTTTAACCTCTGAGACAAACATCATGGTCTGAATAAGTTTCACATCAGAATACTCTGGGTCCCAATGCATGTGGGCATTTGCCACTATAAGCAGCTGTTTGTCTGCAGCATGAATAGGCTTCATACCTAAATTTAAACATCATAAAAAAGAAAATGTAGAAAGTTATGTTTATGTTTCTTCAATAGTACCTTAAAAGTTTCCTGAAAAAGATCCATAGCTACTTCTTTATTACTCTTTTCTATAAACTTATATTGATTTTTATCTCAAACTTATCTGAGAAGCTAAAGGATAATTCTAGAAATCATGACATATTAGTAATTCATCACAATCATGTTAACAAATGGTAGCCTATGGAATAAACCTGGTCTACTACGTATTTCTATTATAGCCTCTGTGAGCTAAAGGTAGTTTTACATTTTTCAAAGAGACTCTCTATGGCTCACAGAGCCTAAAATATTTAGTATCTAGATCATTACAGAACAGCTTTGCTCCAGGCGGTGGAGGTGCACGCCTTTAATACCAGCACTCGGGAGGCAGAGCCAGGAGGATCTCTGTGAGTTCGAGGCCAGCTTGGGCTACCAAGTGAGTTCCAGGAAAGGCGCAAAGCTACACAGAGAAACCCTGTCTCAAAAAAAAAAAAAAAAAGCTTTGCTGACTTCTGCTGTACATGCTGATGCTAGAAATTATTTCATAATACAATCAGTTTTTGGGTTATAGTACTTTTCATCTGCTGAGTTCTTAGTTTAAGCAAGCAAGTCATTTATTAAATGATGTATGTATGTGTATTAGAGTATGGAGTCGGTACATGAATACAGTGCCCATAGAGACCAGGACGAGGGCACTGATCTCTTGGAGCTGAAGTTAAACGTAGGTGCTAGGAACCCATCCTCTGGACAAACAATACATGCTCTTAACTGCTCAGCCTTCTTTTCAGCACCAAGCAAGCACTTTTAAGTTCCTCTTATTTAATTATCATAATAATCTAGTGAGAGATGTTTCCAGTCGAATTAACCAATACTTAACTTCTTGCCATTGTACAATACATTATCTGTCTTTCATTTCACAAGCTGAACAGTGAAAACTCAGTAGGAAAAATCAGCAACATTATATGAACCTAAAGAAAATGAAATAAAGCATATTTGCTACCCATATGAATCCCCAAATAAATTCTAGTTATTACTTCTTTTTATTTTTTCAAGTCAGGGTTTCTCTGTGTAGCCCTGGATATCCTGGAACTCAATCTATAGACCAGGCTAGCATCAAACTCACAGAAATCCACCTGCCTCTGCCTCCTGAGTATGGGATTAAAGTCATGAGTCACCGCCACTGGCCCCAAATAAAGTTAATTTTAAAATGAAAAATGTAGGACTGGATGGATGGCTCAGTAGTTAATAGCACTTGCTGCTCTTGAAGAGTCTGAGAATTCAGTTCCTAGTACTCACATCAGAGTGCTCACAACTGCCTGCAACTCCACTTCCAGTGGATCCAACAACCCTTCTGGCCTCTGTGTGTACCAGGCATGCACACTGTGCACATGCACATACCCAAACATTCATCTCAAAACAAAAATCAGGGAACTGTGTTCTCAAAAGTTTAAATACTTTTATCTCTGACCTGGTCATCTTTCTGTCAGCATCTATTAAAGTTTACTTTCCACAATTTGTATTTTATTAATTACCATGTCCACCTTTTGAAAAATACTGTGTTAATGTTTATGTTTAACATAATTTTAGGGAAAGAAGAAGATATATAGCTGAATATCATCTTCCAATTATCTGAGTACTGACAGCATTAAGTGGTTGACTAGCCTGAGTTCACACAAAGCAATTAGAAAGATGACCCTAAAAAATAGGCAAGTCATAAAATTCAATATTAATGGTATAACATCACTTAACACAAACCTATATACATATATCCTATATAGGTATACAATATTCATATATACAAATACACAAATATTCATATATTTATATCTGGATTCATGAAAAGAAATGAGTAGGAGCTATTTCTAGAGTGTGATTGAGACAGGAGCTTCTCGCTTTTTAAATTTATATACTTCGGGACTGTTGAAGTATCAGTGAACATGTAAAGCTAAGTTTTCTACTGAAATTTTCATAAGACTATCTCAGATTTTTCTACTGAAATATAAACTCTTTAGAAAAAGGCCCAACTTCTAAGTCTGATATTTTGGTAAAAGTATGCTTCTTTCTAAATCTTACCATATTTAATTTTCTTCAACATTGAGAAAATAAATTACCAAAGTAATCTGCTATATGAAACTGAAGGAATAATTTGAATTTTTTTCTAAGCTGTCTCCTTTTCCTAGAAGTTTTCATGTCACTTATGGCTATAAGTGAATGTTTACTATGTTAAATATTAAAACGAGTCCCCAAAAAGCCATTTGCTACTACTACCCACCAAATTCCCCTTCTAGAAGGATAAGGGACATATTTTAGGAAGTAGAAGTATGTACTACATAATTTAGAATTACTTCTCTGCAAACTAAAAAGGACATTTCTATAAAGCACTTTATAGAAACTATAAAGCAGCACAAAACACACCAGAAGAAGAATGTGAGGGAAAAGACATTAAAAAAAATTGAAAAAGTAAACATGAAATCTCACATTAAAGGTTGATTTTGTTTAATGATAGATAAACTGAAGAACTGTATAAAAGAGAAATCTAACAGTGTTCTATAAATAATTCAAACTAGGACTCAAGACTGTCTTTTCTTTCAGAGGCAGCACAGAAAGAGAAGTGCACTGATAATAGTCTCATCACCTTGTTCCTGCCTGAAACATTACTAAGTAATGAAGTGCTCCGAGGCAGGCAGGAGAGAGTCTAACAAAAGATCTTGACAATGCCAAGTACACAATGAATTTCTGACTCTCAGGGAAGCTATAAATAATCTAAAAACCCTGAAGGATCACACAGATAAAAGATGTCATTCTCTCCTGACAAAGACTTCAGATTTAACAAAGAAATTAAAGAAAACAAGCCAACTATTTAACCTTAAAAAACAAAGGGTTCACACTCACGAAGCTAAAGCCACACAAGAGAGGACTAAGTTATTGCATTCTAATTCAGTCTAACTGAAACACCCCGATTTCAAAGAACTTTTTCAATTAATGGTATGTTAGAAAGGCAGGTATTACCTTGTAAGTAAAAATAATGACATAAACTATAGAATATGTCAGGAAATCATAAGAAATACATGATAACTCATAACTAGTATTATTTTCTTGTTCATCTCCATTATAGTTCTCAAAAGATAAGGAAATCTGGAACGGTGTTTATTTTATACGATTTAGACGGCACTCACCTGTCCCAAAGAGCTCCTTGTGGACCTCTAAAACCACAGCAACGCCAATGTTATCCTTTGTCATCACTCTGTTCAGCATTGCTTCGGATCCATCTGAATTCGCCATTGCTACCTGGTTGAATTCCACTGTATGCTTCTGCACCAGTGTAAATCTAGAAGGTACACATATTTAGATGACTTAGGTAGTTATACTGTCATGCTAAGACATTAAAAGTGGAGTAGACACAATACAGACACTTGATAATCTGTCACTTTCTAGCTACAAATGGTCATGTGATATAATTCTGGAAATAGGAAATATGGTTTTCATAAACTTTATGTAGGCTCCATCTAGCAAAGATGAAATATATATCCCCATCATCCTTTCATGTCTTTCCCCCTTCCAGCAAGTACCTAAAGGACTAATAAGCAAGTATGAACCAAATAGATGGGGAAAGGCCAATCTTATAAGGATGGGGAAGCAGCTGGACCAATTTATCTATTTCTAGACTGCATGATGTATGTGAGAAGTCATTTACTTAAGCTATTGTTCAGATTGTCTAACATGTAAAGATACACACAATCTTAACTG
Source organism: Onychomys torridus (assembly GCF_903995425.1). Classification (NCBI taxonomy): domain Eukaryota; kingdom Metazoa; phylum Chordata; class Mammalia; order Rodentia; family Cricetidae; genus Onychomys; species Onychomys torridus. The sequence continues at coordinate 83,008,311 of NC_050452.1, read as the reverse complement.
AGTCACCAATTAAAAGAGAATGAATAAAGTCTACCTGCCCCATTTGCAGATTTTTTTTTTGTACCATATCAAGATAACTGTCAAGAAAATGCAGGAATACAGCCCTTTTCCCAGCTAAAAATTACCACATTTTTTTATTAGTTTTTTTATTACTCAAAGACTGTAATTATGTGTAAATGTTCAGAAAAAGATTGTGTCAGAAGAAGAAATGACTCTCTGTGATGATGGCTTCTATGATACAGTATTTTCTTTCCTTAGTGACAAATTTTAAGTATAATAGAATTGTTGGCTATAATAAAAATCTAATGCTAACATTTAAGAACTGTGAATTTGGTCAAGCCCTCTGTACTGCTTGTTTCATCAGTTGGATACAAGCTAGACTTCTCTGGAAAGAAGAGTCTCAATTTAAAAAAAAAAAAAAAAAAAAAAAAAACTGCCTATAAGCAAGTTGATGGGACAGAGCCCAGCTCACTGGGAGCACGCCACCCTTGCAGGTGGTACTGGGTGGTGTAAGAAAACAGACTGAATAAACCATTGAGGGAAAGCCATAAGCAGTGTTCTTTCATGGCTTCTGCTTCAGTTCCTGCCTCCAGTTTCCTGCCCTGACTTCATCTAGTGATGATCACTTATAAGGTTAAGATGAAATAAACCTTTGCTCCAAGTTGCTTTTAGTCATGGTCTTTATCAGAGCATTAGAAACCAAACTAAGATACTATTTAACATCATTTACCCAGTTTTATTATTTATTAGTTTTTGAAATATTTACAGAGAACCAAAACAGTACTGTAGGGTAAGCAGCAGTCCCTGACTGGCCTTGAACTTGCAGGTAATTCTCTCTTCCTGTCACTGACCCTTAGTAATGAGATTAGAGCATGTAGCACCACACACAGCTTATCATACTACTTTTCACTAGAAGTTAAAATACATTTTTGATTCATAACAATCTATCACTTTACATTCTTTCTAGCTTTGAAAATTGAGCCACAAATATCTCACACAAATATTTTTGAAATATTGACTAAAAGGATTATAATACCACAGGATATCATGCTAGATGAAACAATACTCTTTCCATCAATTCTTGCTCCAATTCTGAATGTCTCAGATGTGCTTAGAATAAGTTGTGTGTAACGGGTCCGGTCATATGGCCTATTTCAAACTCAAGAGTACTTAAAGAAAGCTGTTTTCACCTTGCACAGGAAAAAGGTAGTCCTTCAGCTGAGAAGGCTACCAATGTAAAAAATGAAGCTATGAGCATTCAGGTAAAAGAAGAAGGGAAGGATCCCAAGACAGCAAATGGCTTTGTTCAAAACAAAACAAGGGTTGGGGATTTAGCCCTGGGTTCAATCCTCAGCTCAAAAAACAAAACAAAACAACAAAACAAACAAAAAAAAACATTAGAAGAACACAAAATTTAAGAAAGAAAAAGAATGGCAAAGTATGGTATGTTACTGGACACGAAATATACAGGGGCAACTAAGTAGATTATAGGTAAAGAGCACTTGCTGCTCTTCTAAATGAACTGAGTTTGATTCCCAGCATGAACATCAGACACAGCACAACTAATTGTAACTCCAGTTCCGGGGGAACCTGACACCCTCTTCTGGATTCCATGGGCACTCAATATACAAAATATATACATACACATAAATAAAAATAAGAAGCAAGTGTAGTGCCACACGTCTTTAATCCCAGCTCTTAGGAGGCAGAGGCAGGTGGATATCTCTAAGTTTAAAGCTAGTCTGGTCTACATAGCTAGTTCCAGGCCAGCCAATGCTACATACATAGTGAAACTGAGTTTCTAAATAAGTAAGTAATAACATCTTTTTCTATTTTACAACACTAACTTAACACAACCACTTACATTCTTCCCCAACCACCATATACCAAGTCTGTTCCACGTGACTTTTACTTTCTAGTGTATGAGTGCAATGCAGGAAACATTTTGAAATATAGCAAGCATTCTCATCACCGGGTGCACGCCTTTAATCCCAGCACTCAGGAGGTAGAGCCAAGTGGATTGATCTCTGTGAATTCGAGGCCAGCTTGGTCTACAGAGCAAGATCCAGGACAGGCACCAAAACTACACAGAGAAACCCTGTCTCAAAAAACTGAGAAAAAAAGAAAGAAAGAAAGAAATACAGCATTCTTCCTCTATTCTACTGAAATTTTTCTTTTGACTACCATGCATTAGTTTATAGTTACTTTCTAGTTACTGATTTAAGCTAACAGTCTTTGGTAATATATAAAATCTTAAGCCTGTCACTTTTTTTTCATTATTTAAAATTCACTTGGTATTTATATTCTGGTTGGTGTACTCTGCTTTATAAGCATCATCCCTGATGCTATTTTAGCATATAAGAGTGTTTTCTCTATGTTCCCATTGTTGCAAATTTTAAGCAAAAGCTCAAATGGGTGTTAGAAAGAAATGATATACATAGTCAAGAATGATATGACTAAAAAACCAAAACTATAATAAAACAGCATTTAAAAAGCCTTCTATATTTGAGAAAGATTCAAAACAAGCCTTCAAACAAGCAACAATTTCTTAACAGTCTAAAAGGAATGTGCTATGTTGCCATGTGATTACACTAAAACTAGAAATACAACACTGAATACCAACTGTGAGCAACTAAAACAATAGGATTAAATAGTCTTTCCCCAATTTATTTCTAAGTGAAAAAAACACAGAACACCACTGAGAAGATAGTATGAACCAGGGAGATAGCTCTGTGTGGTAAAGGCCCTTGCTCCAAAGCCCGATAATCTACACCAGGGAGGAAGGAGAGAAGGGACTCCTTCACGTGGCACCTAACTTTTACACACAGGCACTGGTGCGTGTGCTGACATCAACCACCCTGCATGCACACTAAAAAAGAAATGTGAAAAGAGGAGGAGGAGCAGGAGAAAAGGGAGGAGGAAAGTATGGTACCAAAAGTTAACCAGTATCTTCCTTTCTGTATCATTTCTCTGTAAATTTCTTAAGGTATATTTAGCATGAAATATATAAAGGATGACCTTGAGTCTCATCAATCATTAGCATGTAAGAAAACTAATTTAGCACCTCGGGCAGTTACACACCTTTAATCCCAGCACTCAGGAGGCAGAGCCAGGCGGATCTCTGTGAGTTCAAGGCCAGCCTGATCTATAGAGCAAGATCCAGGACCGGCACCAAAAGTACATGGAGAAACCCTGTCTTGAAAAAAACCAAAACCAAAACCAAAACCTAACCAAACAAAAAAACCTAACTTAGTAAATGCAAACTTATAGACTGGAAATAAATATGAAAGAAAAAAGGCAAACACTACTCTTGTGTCTGCACAGCCTTTAACATTTTTGTTCATTTGGGTTCTTGAGACAGGGTCTCTGTGGCCTTGCTGTTCCTGGAACTTACTATGTAGACCAGGCTGTTCTCTAACTAACAGATTTACCAGCCTCTGCCTCCTGAGTGCTGAGAACTCTTCAAGGTACTTCTATACCCTTTTATCGATTTACATAATGACAGTAGATTAATAGTTTTTATTAACTCACATTTGAAAAGTAGAACTGTGGCATAAAGCCATTTTACATCTGAACTTTACACTATTTTAAAGATTTATTATTTTTATTTATGTCTATGTGTGTGTCTATGTGAGTTTATGTGTGCCACATGTGCAGAGTGTCTGTAGAGACCAGAGGGCATCATATTCTGGAACTGGTAGTTGTGAGCTGCCTAACATGGGAGCTGGGAAACAAACCCAGGTCCTCTGCAATAGCAGAGGTACTCTTAACATGAGCCACTGTTCCAGCCCCACATTCAATTGATGGCAAATTAGTATTAGAAGCCAGAATTCAAGATCTCATTTTTAAAAATTAAAATCACAGATTAATAAATGTAACCAAAGTAATCAATCACCCAGAGACCAATGAGAATACTTATAAAAAGTGTAGCAGTTTGGAGTGGCACTACAACTTCTCAATGCCCTTCTTCCAAGAACAAAACTGTATTTAATAATACAAAAAGAAAGAAGCAAGTACCTGGCCTTTCCTTGATAACATCTACAAGTTACCTCATTTGGGAAAAGTGCCTTTGAATTGAATTGGACATTTATTATCAGTGTTCATAGGAAAATTTCCTTGAAGCACTGTTGTTTAAAACTATGTGATAACAGTAAAATGTCTGTCTGAGAGCACCAAGCTGGTTTCCCACCTATGCTCTCCGTCCTCTCCTTAACCCACTATGCTTTTCCTCTCCTACGCTGTCCAGATAAAAACCCATCTTAAATGCAGTTCTCCACACACACACCCCACATATAAAATGCATGTATGTGTTTTATAACATGTTTGCCTACTATAGGTCATAATGTGACATAAAAGACAAAACAAAACTCATTTCTGGCATTTGATCAATCAAAATTGATTTTGTGGTATCTTTAACTATTAAAAATAAATGATATTTATGATGATGCCTAAAAGGTACCGCCAAATTTCAAGGTCCTGTTGAGCCTTGCCAAAGTAAAACTAGGTGGGATTAGAGTGTGGCTCAAAAGTCAGCAACCACCTCCCATCTTAAAAAGAAATCACTAGAATATTTCAGTATATTCTAATTCTCTACATGTCCATAGAAATATAGAAATATGAAATATATAAAAATGACCTTGAGTCTCATCAATCATTAGCATGTAAGAAAACTAACTTAGTAGACTAGAAATAAATATGAAAGAAAAATACCATTCTGTGTCTGCATAGCCTTGTAACATTTTTAGGATAAAACAGATAATAAAATATAATCCATGTCCTAGCATTTACCAAAATGACTCCATTCTTTCACCATATGGGTAGGTATTTTGATAAAAATTACTGTCTGCACTAATTTAAGAGACTTTGAAAATGCATACGGAGTCAAAATATTCTTCTACAGATATGACTTTGATTTGTTTCTCACAAGGTAAAATAAACAAGTGAAGAAACAGATCTGAAAGGGTAAACAACTTACTCAGGATTACACAGCCAATTAAACAGCAAAGATGTGATGTCCTAGTCTCTGCACTGTCACCACGTCTTCCAGGAAGAAGAAGAAGATTAGAGTGGAGACCCTGAAGCTTCCCTCAAAGAACAATAGTAACTAAGAAATGCTAACAACGGAAGAAAGTCTTCCCCAAGGATGAGCCCCCTTGCTGGTTATCTAGGTGATATTTTATTTGTACTGAAATGTAATTTTATTTGTGTGTTAATAAATAAAGTTGCCTGGGGGTCAGAGCTAATAGCAAGCCATAGCAGAAGCTGTGCAGTGGTGGCGCACGCCTTTAATCCCAGCACTTGGGAGGCAGATCTCTGTGTGTTCAGCCAGCATGGAGACACATGCCTTTAATCTCAATACCAACCATAGAAGACCTGGAGGTCTGTATAGACAGGCAGTGACAAGGAGGTCATGTAGTTGGATTTACAACCAATGAGAAGGCAGAACAGAAAGTTAATAAAAGGACAGACACACAGGAAGTAGGTCTCTTTGCTGAGGGGAAGGACAGTGGTGGCAGTGAAGGGTAAGAAAGGGATTTTACCTCTTAGCTATTGCTCTGATCTCTTGGGCTTTTAACTCTGCAATTGGCTCTGTGTTTCTTATTTAATAAGATGGTTACATCTACAGTTATCTTATATCAAGTGGTCAGTCCTGAAATTATATACATATGAGCAATACTACACAGACTTAAAAGTTGTATTTAAATATTTATGTGCCTATGTGTACACACACATATATAAGAGTAAAATTAAAGGCTAGAAGTTTGAGAGGAGTAGGGAAGGGGAAAGACATGGGAGGAGTTGGAGGAAATGATATACATTTTAATAATAAAAATATTGGGGCACACAAAAAGTGGGGTCCTTGGAAAGTTATTAGCAAAAGGTTTAATGAAACAATGTATCACATTCTAAAAGTCTCCACTGTTATGGACTCCATGATGCTATACTATTTAGGATGGAAATAGTTAAGGAAGTTAAAAAAAGAATTCAACAAAATATTTTCTATGTACTCATCTTTAAAAATAGTTCATATTTAATAATCTAAGAATGAATCGGCAACTATCCAATCAATGGTTAAAGTTTCCTATATTGCAGTTGTAACTATTATTTCAAACATGAACCAACTCTAGTAATTATCAAGTAATTAAAATTCCTCCTTTCAAACTGTAAAGGGTATTATTTGTGTTTTTGTTTCTCTCTCTCTCTCTCTCTCTCTCTCTCTCTCTGAGACAGCGTCTCTCTGTGTAGCTTTGGAGCCTTTTCTGGAACTCACTTTGTAGACCAGGCTGGACCCAAACTCAAGAGATCCGCCTGCCTCTGCCTCCCAAGTGCTGGAATTAAGGTGTGCACCACCACCGCCTGGCTTAAGGATATGATTTTTTTTTTTAATTACTCTACACTATCTGGAAAGTAGGAGGAGGAAATGGACCAGGCACAGTGGCACACACCTGTAGTCCCAGCACGTCAACAGTGAGCTCAAAGCTACATAAAGACCCTGTCTTAGGAAGACAGAGATGAGGAGAGGAACAGAGCCAAGTAGAAAGAGGGGACAAACATGGAGAAAGGCAGGTAGTGGGAAAATACCTTGATGTTATTAAACATCTGACCGTTATCACATAGTTTTAAGCTTACAGTGCTTCAAAGAAATTTTATATGAACATTATTGGTAATAATTGTCAAATTCGACCATTTTTTTCCAAATGAGGTAACTTTGTAAGAAACAAAAGTAATGCCAGAGCGGAAACAAAAAGCCTAAATATTGTATTGTATTGTCACTGTTTCTGTGAACTATGAAGGGAGAGACCCCCTGAAGCACTGCTCACGGAACCTGTCTGCCTGTGTCATCTATTTAAAAAAAAAAAAAAGAGAAAATAGATATCTACCTACCTCTGAGTCACTTTAAAAATTTAAACAAGACAATCCATATAAATAATTAGAAAGGGCTTTTTATCTAGTAAAATAAAACTTGCAAAAAATACTAAGGAACTATGTATATTCTGGCATTAAATATTATAGAGTTCTATACTTGTACTTAAAATGAGATCATGTTTATAAAAAATTCATGGAAACGATAACAAACTGGGTAAATACAATGAGAAGTGGGCCAAAAAGATTTCAAGTTCACTGATTTTGTTCACATAAAAATAGTATTAATGATGGAAAGATGTGCTTTCAGAAAAAAAAAAAAAAAAGCCTGACTGTGTTATAATGGGGATTAAATAGGGAAACACTAATAAACAGACATAAACATGTACAAAGCTATCTTGTGTGTAGACAAGTGTCAATGCATCAAGTCTAAAGTAGTCACTATGGAACTCAACCTCTTTCACTTGCACACATTTCCTTTTTAACTAGTTAGTGTCAATCTTCTAACTTCCCACTTACAAAGTCCCATGGTTTCCCTCTGCCCTCTCCTTAGCTACGCAGCTACAACTTCCTTTCATATGTACATATTATATTTTATTGTTCTATCTTTTCCTGCTGTATTTGAGGTCCTAGTGGGATTAAGGATTATTCATGCTTAACACAGACTTGTCACAAAAAAAGTTCAGTAAGCATTTAGTAAATAAATTATTAAATAGATATATGTTAGTTGAAAATAATGAAAAGGTTCATCATATGAATGAAATCTCAGAAAAAAATCCACTTCAATTATTGTTTAATTCCATTTTACATAACTACTAATATTTTACTTCATGAAAATATTTTAAAAACTGAATCTTCAAATCTATCTCAAATTTTGAGTAATCTGACAATAAAAATATAAAGCATAATACAATAAATAGCTTCATTTTCAGTATACTTCCTAAGAAAAAGTTTGAACTTCTCCAACACTTGCAATCTATAGCTTCACCTTTTCAGAGTCACACTAAAGAAAAAGTTAAAGTCATTAAGTGCATGTCCCTGTGCTGTTTTACTGACTTACTTTTCTGTTTTGAAGAATATTGCACAACCATCCACATGCTTTCTTTCCTGCTCAGACATGATTTTGGCACGTGACTTTGGAGAAAAAAATCCATCATATCCACGATCCTTCAATGCTGGCAGAAAGAGAGTAAAGTATTGCTCTGTTTCCACTTCCTATGATGAAAGAAAAATTACTATACACATGACAGAGGGAAAGAATGACTAAGACATAAAAATAGTATGCATGAGTAAGGGGTGACTACCATAAAGCACTTCAAGTAACATGCCATCCAGCTCTCTTCTCACTAATGGTTGCCTTTGACATGTTCAGCATGTTAAACGTAAGGTACAATAAAGATGGCATGATTTTTCTCTTGTTCACAGTACTAGTTAATAAACAGGAGTAGGATTATATTTCAGCTCTCCTAATTCCCAAATTAGATTTCACTCCAATACATTTCACTTTCTCAAGACTAGCAACTAAACAAAGCATATATGATAGGTTATGTGGTAGGAAATACTAAATCTTTCATGTAGAGAGGAAAAAAGATTACTTAGTCTTCTTAAACTGTGGTAGAAGAGAAAACAATACCTGGAATGTGACAGAATCAACAACAAAAAAAATCTAAAATTTTAGAAAATTTTAAAAATAGCAATCATAAAAATGTGCTAATTTAATAATTTAGAGACTTTATTCTTTGATCCAAAGAACATTTTAAACAAATCTTTCCAAATGAAATAATCAAATGTGGAGGTGATGATACTGACATATTAAAGTGCTAACAGCTAATTTTATAGCGAAAACCTGTGACTAACAGTCCTAGAGTAGGAAAATTGTAGTCCTATAATTATACTCACATACTTAAGAATTTGAGTAACATGAAAAATGCATTAAGTGAATAAACAAAATATGTCAATAGCAGAATCTCATTTTATTAAAAATAACTTATGTTAACTAAATGAAAAGAACAAAAATAAAATACATTAAAATACTCCAGAGGTTTTAACATACTAGTTCTTTGATGTGTAGGAGTGCATGTTTTCCTTGGTCATACTTTCTAATTGTTCAGCTTTCCTAGAATACTTTATAATACACTATGGCTGTTACAAAAGTTTTCATAGACTCTGATTTATCTGTCAAATTCCATTTCACTCACACAGGCACGCACATGTTCCTATTATAAATACTAAAGCAGAAGCTAGACAGTGAACCACACAGCCTAATTCACTTGTTTTCTTCTCCCCCATTCTGGTTCTTCTTACTGTTTATAAAAAACATTTACTCTTTAAACGATTTTATTTGTCATGTTTCACATAGTGTAAAATACAAAATAAAGAAACAAAACTACCAAGCTACTTTATTTTTAAAAAAATTTGTCCTTGTTTGTTTTTCTTTTTTGAGATAGGGTCTCACTATGTAGCCATAACTGGTCACTAGAAACAAAACAAAAACCAAACAAAGAAAAACAAAAAGCAAGTTATCAGTTTTCTGCCCAGGATATATTGAAAATGTGTAAAATAATACAATAATTTTGAAGCATCTTTAAAAGAAATGGCAACTATTTGAGGTGGTGGAGATGAACAAGCCTGACATAGCCATTTCACACTGTACAGATATATTAAAATACTATAGTTAACAAATGTAGATATTTTAGTTTAAAAATTTCAAAACAAAAACATTTGATATGCTTTGAAATTAATAAAATTACTAAAAAAACCTAGTCAAATATTTTGGACTAATTACTATTTATATTGAAAAAGAATTTAAATATCAAAAAAATATATTTCTTCAGTTAAATTAAATAAATATAGTGTTATTAAGTAGAAGACTCTACAGCATTTTTCTCTAATTCAAGGCTACATAACTTCTACAATGGGGTCCCTTCCTCAAGTGGTCCACCTACTGAGAGATCTGAGCCCATAACAAGACTTTAAAGGAATTGAAAGGGATTTTTAAGTTATTTTGAAAAAAATAGATATAAAAAATTCTACTAAAATAGATCTGTATAAATGTACTGGGAAAAAAGGAACAAAATTAGGTAAGTCTAAATGTTAAAGATAGTTTATAAAGTAAGGTAAAATTTATGATTTACTGTGCAGTTTTTTTAATGTTTAAGGAACAGTTTTGAGAAAATTCTTTCTTCTGAACTCAACTCTAAATAAAACTTATATTCCTGAAAGATTAGTAATCGTTTTTGCAATTTTCTCTATGAGTAATTATGATAAATTACTCACAGGGGAATTGTTAATATGGATAAGAGGCAAGATTAATTTCAGAAAATAGTAAATGAAAATAAGTGCATGAGTGCCCTTGGTCAGCAATATAGTTACACTGTGTCAATCTCTTAATCTGTATTAAAATTATCCCTTTCTTTAAAGGAATGAACTATTCTCTTTGAGTTTTGCTTGAACACAGGCTATCTCCCAGAGAAAGGTTCTTCTATTATTTTTTAGTCCACCTTTAAATTAAACACAATTTAATTTCTATAGTGTTACCTGAAGACTAATGATATCTGCGTCCCAGTTAACAATTTCTTCCATAATTCCCTTTTTCCTGTATTCCCAGTTTAATGCCCAGGACGGGCAATAGCCATATAGCTGCCGGGTAGCGTATTTATCACATAACACATTGTAACACATAACCGTGAATGATGCTAAGAAGCAAGAGAAGAAAAAAAAAAAAACAGACAAAAGGGAGGAAATTAGGCAACTTTTTGTTAATCAAGAATATACCCGCATAAGCACACAAATACAGTTCATATATCATTATGGCAAAATGCCAGAAGTAAATTCTGAAGTATTTTCCTGTTTCACTTGGAATGCAGGATTTCTCAGAGGTAGGATTTTCTATGACTTTTACATTCACCTTTTAAGTTAAAGACAATTTCACTTAAAGTGTTACCTGATGATTTCACTGAAGTACATTACAACAATGTTTGTTTAATAGTCTGGATTTAACTATCCAGATTCAAAATTTTGAAGAAAAATTCAAATTTTGAAAATCAGAGTATCGTTTGCACATGATTTCCTGAGAAAAGGGTTTAGTTTAATTAAAACAAAAGCAAATTTTACTCTCATTATAATTAAAAGGTTCTAAATTCATTCATATCAAAATATCATTAGTTAATATTTTGGGGATGTATTATTACTCCCACTAATCTGAGCCAGAAGGGGGTGAACTAACAAAAATTTAGCCATAAGAAAATTCTTTTTGCCAATCTAATGTAAATTTCTGAAATAAAATTATCATTTTGTAAGATTGACTTATTTAAAAAAATAAACCGAACTGTAAGCAAACTAATAATCTAGATGCCCTCACTACTCCAAAATATGCTCTAAGGCCCAGGCAGCATCAATGATCACCTGGATGCTTAGAAATCCACAACTCTGGCCCTAAATGTCTGTGAAACAGGAAGTAAAGTTTAACAAAAACTGACCCAAATTAACACGCATATTAAATTACAAAAAGGCCTGACTTTCCTCAATAATTCTCCATCTTGGGTACTCATTAGAATCACTTTGTAGAAGGTTTAAAAAATCATCATGAACAACAACAAAAACTGATACCAAGGAAGATATAACTCTATACTAAGTTGGAGCATTAGCTTCCTGGATGCATATTTTCAAAAGGGATGCCCTTGGTTATAACAAACCTACATGGTTGAGAACCACCAATTTAATAAATTTGTAAGCAATTCAAGATGAAGTACTATTTCTTTAAGTTGGATTCAGTTTCAATAATAGGAAAGGCAGTAAAGTATCTGGTTCATGGCCACTTTGTATAATGAAGGCCAAGTTTCAAATGGAGTTATTTATATCCTCTGTATTTACTTTGGAAATGACCCAGAACCATTCCCAAGCCACTACATTATAAAGTGAAGCACCCTGAGTTAACTATATTCTGCCTCTCCAGATTTGGAATCCCATTTTGAAGAGGAAAAGAAGTAAGGCAGATTATTATTGGCTTTGTTCATATCCAAGACTTTGTGAAGTAAGATTTTCCTAGACAAGTCTAGTAGTTATAATTTCTCTAATAAAGACTAAACTCCACATTAATGCCATGTTTACAAGTTTTAAATGGAAGTGAAAATTAATTAAGCTGCTATTACAACTTTCTTATACTCCATTTCTATCTGGAAGATTTTTTCGCTAACTGGTCTTGATTACTACATAATAATTTTATTATATAAATAATAAAATATAATAATTTTATTATAAATCACTCTTAACTATAATGAGTTATTGCACACATCTCTCTATTCAGCAGAAGAAAAAGGCATTTTCAGTGTTGACACTTAAAATCTATTCAGTCAATTCCAACCACACACTAAGAAGAATCTTTACTAGTTTTTCATCACAGCTAACCCTAAGAATATATTACTTTAGGAATTCACTGACTAGTTTATATCTTTCTCTAGGTATAGTCTCTGTTCTTAATAACAATGTAGCTGTGCAATAGAAGCTTTTCTTCCAAATTATGTTCATTTGTATTCAAAGAAGGGCGTGGTAGTGCATGCCTTTAATCCCAGCACTCAGGAGACAGAGCCAGGCGGATCTCTGTGAGTTCGAGGCCAGCCTTGTCTCCAAAACGAGTTCCAGGAAAGGCACAAAGCTAAACAGAGAAACCTTGTCTCAAAAAACAAAAAAAAAAAAAAACAAAAAAAACAAAAGGATGATCTTAGAGTAGGAAGCACAAAAATCACATTACAGAAAATCAATTATAAAATAAAGCCACCTAATCCAAGGCATTCTAGAAAACTTATGTGTTCCTTTTACTTAGATCATTTAATACGCATCATGCTAAAACAAGTGTTATTTGTGGTAATTTTGAAACAATGTCTACTTAACAGGCTGATGTTTTTCTACAGTGTGGTGACTTTACATCATACACCTTTGGAAGACACAAAACTGTACTGCATAGAATTATTTCTCAGCATCATTAAAATATAAAGAGAACCATGAAGAAGTTATACATTCCACATAATACTAAAATATTCTGTTTTTTTTTTTTAAAAAAAAAAAAAAGCCAAAAGGCCAGGTGTGGTGGCACACTTTTAATCCCAGCACTCAGGAGGTGAGGCAAGTATATCTCTGTCAGATTAGCTTGGTCTACATAGCAAGTTCCAAGGATAGCCAGACCCACATAACAGAGAAACCCTGTCTTGGGGGGGGGGGGGGGGACCAAAACTTCAGAACAGAAGAGTTTGTATCGTTCAAAATGTAGCTAGTAACTTGTAACTCTAACAGACACATTAAAAATCATTAAAGTATTAGGACCCAGTGGCTAGTCTAACCTATGAAAGTGAAAAGTTTTATCGAATTTTGGAATGAAATTAAGTATTATAAAAATACTTATAGATGTGATTTAAAAGGTACTTAAACAATAGTTCAGTTTTTAAAAAAGATTTTAAAGTATATGAGTTCTTGTATGTAAGTATGCCACATGCAGCCTTGGTGCCTGAAGGCCAGAAGGGAGAACCAAGATTACCCTGGAATGTAATTACAGATGGTTGTGTGCTGTCCTGTGGGCACTAGCAATTGAACCCAGGTCTTCTTCAAGACCAGCAAGTGCTCTTCACACCACTGAGTCTTCTCTCTAGTCCCTTCACAACTGATTTTAAGGAGACTTTTCAAACCTAAGATGTCTTAACATGAAGTAGCAGGAAGTCCTACAAAAATACCAGACTGTTACCTGGGCTGCACAAAGTAATGGTATAAATGTCATACATTACTAATGTTCTAGACATGCTAGGTTATGTCCTTAGAATTATGAAATATTCTGAACCATTTCTACAGCCAATCTTGTTGACATTTCCACTAAGCTAACTTAAATATTAAGTATCAACAGTACTCATTTCAAGGAAGATAAACTATCTAAGAAATTCAAATTTTTTCAAAAGAAAGTTCATTATTGCTCAGTTTTCTTAAATTATGTAAGGCCTCAACACAAGGAGTAATTTTCTAGTCTAATGCACCAATGTCAAAGATTCAAGATGTTTACTTGTACAGTAAGACTATCTTAATGTTGGCTTTTTAAAAAGTCCATCTAGCAATACTTTGAAACCCATCTACAGCCTGGTGGATAAAATGAAAGCCTATTAACCACACAGCTCAAATAAGTATTTATTTTAAAGGCCAAAGATGAGAAAACCTACCTGATGGCAGAATTTGGTCTCGTTCTTTTAATGTAATCCATGGCCTCGGAGGAAGCTGCTCTGGATGAACTGAAAGAAAAAAATTTAAACATAAGATAATCCTATATGTTTGTAAAATCAGTATCATTTAGTTTCTAATACCAATTTACTATTTGGCTATCATGGCCCACAAAAGGACTTAAAAATCGAACCCTAGAACTTAATTAAGACTTCAAAATGAACTAAAAGATATTTAAGAGATATGCAGAAATCAATGTGTAGAAGTTCCTGTTGTCAGATCCTGAATAAATTCAATCCCCATCTTTGGAGCACATGTAAAAAGCATATCTCTTTGCACATGTAATCCCAGCACTCCTGTAGGACAGAAGAGGCCAGAGAATCCGCTAGAAGCTCAAAGGCCAGATAGCATGGAGTATCACAGCAGTGGCAGGAAAACTGTCCTCTGACCTTTGCAAGTATCCACACACATCACACACAAACACAATAAACAAACTCATTTAATTCAATTTCTAAGAAGAGCTATACAGAGCACATAAAACTGGTATTAGAAAGGGACACTAAGAAACTCATTAGTGATATTTTCGTATATGTGATTTTATGAAAAGTGCCTTAAATTTAAAGCCTTAAGCAAAATCTTTTGTTTTAATTACATAGGTAGGTTATAGTGATTTTGCTTTATTCCCATCTGCAAAATTAAAGCTATGTGAAAATTTAACATTATGGTAAACCTTAAAACAGAAAGAGAGGGGTTGGGGGCTCAGTGGTAGAAAGCACAAGGCCCTGGGTTTGGTCCTCAGCTCTAGAGAAAAATCAGAAAATGAATATACAAAAAAAAAGAAAGAAAGAAAGAAAGAAAGAAAGAAAGAAAGAAAGAAAGAAAGAAAGAAAGAAAGAAAGAAAGAAAAATTGATTTTTTAATGAGACATCCACTACTTGATCTTTCTTCTACTGTTTTATAACGTCAATGCAATGCAAGAGCAGCTAGCTCATTCATTTCAAACTCCGAGCACACAAAGACAGGAGGAGTTGAGTACTTTACTGTCAACTTTCTGTGATGTCCTATCCCAAAAGGTCTTCATATATTTACCCTAAACCTGCAATCACCTTGGATTCCAAGAGAATAGAGCCTTCCAGAATCACCCTGCTCCCAAGATGAAGGAAATACTTATGATGCTGTGCTACCTCTGAAACAGGATCATTTACTGTGAAGGAACCTGTACACTCAAGAAGGACTTTTTCAAATCTACCTTTCTGAACCAGAACTGAGACCACTGAGAGAACACAGTAAACAAGTTACAAAAGATAAAAATCATTGCCATTTAGAATGAATGGCTACAAGTTAAAAAAAAAAAAAAAAAAGAGAGAAAAAAAAACTTTCAAAATGTGAAAATATGCTAGGTGATGATGATACATGCCTTTAATCCCAATAGAGGGAGGTAGGCAGGCTTTGAGGCCAGCTTGGTCTACAAAGCAAGTTCCAGGACAGACTGGGCTACAAAGAAGAACCCTGTCCCAAAAATAATAAAATCTATACCAAAACAGATTCTAATTAAACTTCTGAGAACTACAGAAACAAACTTGAGAAACATCAAAGACCTAACAGATTACCTATAGGAAACACCAATTCAAATTATACTAAAAGCCCACAGAAGCACTCCATTGTTTGATGGCTACATGAACATTATCTATGTAGCAAAATTATTCTTTGGAAATCAAGGAGCTGGTCATGGGTGCATCCATGTAGTCCTAGATACTGCTAACTACTGTGAGCTGGAGATTAGTAGAAGAGGATGAAAAGGAAATAAAGGTCAGCATGCAATGGGAAACTAAGAGACTAGTCACTAACCCATCTGTCCTTAAGAAAGGCCAAAGCTAAAAGAGGCTCTCAAAACAGAAAGAAAAATATAAGGGAAGAAAAAAATAAAATATCAAAGAAAAAGAAGAAACGGATAAATTAGGAGCATTAACATTACCCACTTTATTATCAGTTCTTAAATCATATTTGACAGCCAAATAAAAAATAATAACTATTATAGTACCAAGTTTGGCTACCTAGACTTTAAAGTTGAAAGGCACAATAAAATCTTAGTGGGTGAATAAAAAAAAATGACTTAACTATTCTACATATCCTTCAAATACAATACAGAAAACTTAAAAAATAACTTTTCAAAAAGCAAGAACAGCTGTGGTAATATCTAATAAAGTAGTTTTCACACCAACAACAAAAGAGCACAAAGGGTAATTACACAATGAAATGATCAATCCACTAAACTATAATAACCCTAAACATGTATGTGACAATCAACAGAGCTTAAAATATCAGAAAGAGAGACTGCAAAGGCAGTTCAGCAGTTTAAATTACTTAGTGCACTTGTACAGAACCCAAACAGTGGCTCACAACCAGCTGCCAACTCTAGTTTCAGGGTATCAGATGCCTTCTTCTAGCCTCCTCAGGCTCATGGTACACATATATACATTCAGACAAACTTTCATACACATAAAATAGAAATAAATCTTGAAAAAAAGACCAGAAGCAAAAGCTGACAGATGAAGAGAAATTTTTAAAAATGCATAATTACAGCTGAGTGGGTTTTTTTTTTTTTTTTCCGAGACAGGGTTTCTCTGTGTAGCTTTGCGCCTTTCCTGGAACTCATTTGGTATCCCAGGCTGGCCTCGTACTCACAGAGATCCGCCTGCCTCTGCCTCCCAAGTGCTGGGATTACAGCCGTGCACCACCACTGCCTGGCAGCTGAGAATTTTTAACTCCTTATCACCATTTGATAGAATTATCAGATGGGAAATTAGAAAAAAATAAGGAATTTTGAGTACCATCACTAACATGATCTCATTTACATTTTTATACCATTTGCCAATTACAGAATATGTTTTTCAAGAGTCCATAGAACACACACTATAACCAGTATCTTAAATAACAGAAAAATTAACTTTTTTAAAAAATTGAAGTCTTAAATATGTTATCCAATTGTTCCTATATAGAATTAAACAAGAAATCGACCAATTAGGAAAACTACCACACTCTCATATGGGACACACACGTCTAAATACTTCACTGATCAAAGATGAAGTCACGAGGGAGATAAAACACAGTGAACTGAGTGAAAATGAAAGGTAGCATGGACACACTCTTGTTAAAAGAGGAGATTTCCTTTACAGTTGAAGTCACTACCTCTGAACAAAATAAATCCAAACCAAGCAGAGGAAACACGCTAAAAAGATACCAAAAATATTAAGAATGAAACTAACATACAGAATTAAATAGTTCAAGTAATAGGAAACAGACAAATCTGCAATTTCAACAGTCTAACAATAATGAGTAAAACCAAAATAGTTAATAATATACATTCATCACATGGAAACAATATACTTAACAAACATAAACTTGTATATACAGAACTCTGAAGAGGCATATTCAGAGTGCATATTTAACACCTACAAAAAATAAGAATGTGCTAGATCATAATGTTTTAAAATTTTTAATGAAAGAGTATATTGTGGAATAATCCTTCTGTACACTGTGTGAATATATGTTACTGTGATTGGTTTAATAAACAAGCTGACTGGCCAATAGTTGAACAGGATAAAGTTAGGCAGGAAAGCCAAACCAAGAATAATAGCATGAGGAAGGCTGGAGTCAGAGGTCAACAGCCAGGCATAGAATGAATATAACACACAAAATGGGACAGAGGTAAAAGCAACAAGCCTTGGGGGCAAAACACAGATTAATAGAAATGGGTTAAGTTGTAAGAGCTAGTTAGCAACAAGGCTGAGTTATTGAATGAGTGTTTATAATTTATATTAAGCCTCTGAGTGATTATTTGGGAGCAGGAGTCAGGACAGGAAAACTCTACCTACGAGAGTATTTTCTCTAACTACAATAAATAGAATTGAGCTAAAAAATCTAGCTTGAACTCTCATGAAAATTAAGAAATAAAATTCTAACTGATTCACAGGGTAAACAGGGCTATTAGAAAAAGTGCTGAAGGGCTGGAGAAATGGCTCAGCAGTTAACAGCACTATCTGCTCTTCCAGAAGACCCAGGTTCAATTCCTAGCACCTACATGGCAGCTCACAATTGTCTGTTACTCCAGTTCCAAGGGATCGGACACCAGTGCACATAAAATAAAGTTAAATAAATTTAAAAAAAAAGTTTTTAAAAGTGCTGAATTGTATGCTAATGAAAATAATACAAATGGAAGCCTGTGGGACACATTTAAAACCCATATTTAGAGAGAGAGACAGACAGACATAAATGGGTATTATTGACTTAGATTTCATGTTGTTAGAAAAAGAACAGCAAATAAAACACAAAAAAAGTAGAACTGAAGAAATAAAGTTGAGAAATTAATGATACTGGAAATAAACATGTAATAAAGGATAACCAATAAAACCGAAAGTTAGGTTTTTCTCCCCAAGGAAAAAACTGACAAATATCTAGGAGCAAGACTTTCTACAAAGTAAACTAAAGCAGCAAATATTAATATCACACATAGAAGAAATATCACTCTACATCCTATGGACATTAAATGTACCATAAAAAGATACTCTGAACTTTTTGTGAAAAAAGATTGGAGAGTTATAAAGAATGTCATTTTCAGATAACACTTCTTTCAGAAACAGAAAAATAAAAAATAGAATAGTATTATAATTACTTAAGAAAATTAAACCAGCAACCAAATGATGACCACTGCCAGCATATGTCTCAGATGATAACTAACAAGCTTCTAAATGGAGAGATGGTTCAGCAGTTAAGAGCATTTATTACTCTTGCAGAGAACCCAGTTTTGATTCTCAGTATCCACATAGCAGTTCACAAACATCTGTAACTCCAATTCTAAGGGATTCAAAGGCCTCTTCTGACCTCTGTAGGCACTGCAAACACGTGGTGCAAATACATACCGAAAGGCAAACATACATACCCATAAAACACTTTTTAAAAATTAAAGCAATAGTTTAAAACATCTTGCAAAAAAACTTCAGGCCTAGATATATATTCTGTCTAACAATAACAAAATTAAACTCTCCCAAATAATACAATTCTTAACAATTTTATGAAATCACTATATCCTCAAAAACAAAACTGGGTAACAACAATGAAGAAAAGAGTTGGTGGAAATTCTGACTCTACAGTAAATGCAAACAGCTCTGGAAAAGTGGTAAAATTCCTCTTTGATCTCAAGACTTCTGTACTACTGCCATCATACTGTCAGGTCTCCAGACTTCTGTACTACTGCCATCATACTGTCAGGTCTCCTAAAGACTCGGAGAACAGAAAAGCTGAAAACCATTCCATGGACATTGGCACTTCATTTTTTTTTTTTTAAATTTTGGAGTTATCACCACTTTGGTTCTTAAAACTTTTCCATCGAGGATCCTCCTGCATAGATCTGAGAGTCTCAAGGGGAGGGATTTGGTAAAGATATCCTTTCAGGACTGAGTGTCCAAGTCTCTCAATCTTTACACATCGTCTATCTGTCACACACAACAGGACTGAAATACACACGCACTCATACACTGTAA
This sequence comes from Onychomys torridus, assembly GCF_903995425.1. Lineage (NCBI taxonomy): Eukaryota > Metazoa > Chordata > Mammalia > Rodentia > Cricetidae > Onychomys > Onychomys torridus. The sequence continues at coordinate 82,988,713 of NC_050452.1, read as the reverse complement.
CAGCAAACACAGAAACTCAGACACTATAACAGTACACACAGAACCTGCATGGGTTCAAACCAGATGAAGTCCCAGCACTAACAAACTAACAAGCAGGGGTGGACAAAGTCCTTAACCAAGAAGCTATTTACAATCGATGCCTGCTGGGAAAGGGAAAATCCATTTTTTCCAAGGAGTGTCACTGGGTATATCAACCACACTCCTGGAGAGTCCCCATGCCCAGGAATAGTTGCTGGAAAACACAAAAAGGATGCCATCTTTTGTTTTTGTTTTTTGGTTTTGAAAGAAAAAAAAACACAAAATTGGGTGGGGAGGATTTGGATAATGGAAAAGAATATGGTCAAAATATATTGTATGAAAAAAATTTAAGTAAGAAACATTATTTTCCTTTGTTTCCATGTATTTCAGGCTAAGCTTCAAATGTAATTGAGGACAACCTTTAACTTCTAATCCTCCCTTGTCCATTTTTCAAGTGCTGAGATTACAAGCATACATCACCACCACTCCCAGTTTATGTGGAACTGGTGATCCAACACAGGTCTCTGTAAATGCTAGGCAAGCTCCTCTAGAGTTATATCAGCCTCTCCACACTTGATTTCTGATGCAGCTTTGAAAATCAGTAATGAGCTGGGTAGTGGTGTTGCACGCCTTTAATCTCACCACTTGGGAGGCAGATCTCTGTGAGTTTGAGGCCAAGGTGGTCTACAGAGTGAGTTCCAGGACACCAGAGCTATACACAGAGAAACCCTGTTTCAATGCCCCCCCCAAAAAATTCAGTAATGAAGAAAGAATAGAATTACCAGTAAATAAAAAATACACACATGGGAGTGTTACTATGCAAAAAACAATTCCAAGGTTATAACCTTCTTACAAGTAAAACAAAGGTGTTTCTAGAGAATACATTCATGATCTTATGCTAAGGAAAAGTTTTTAGAAGGGCACATATGTTGTGGCCAATACCAGGACCACCACTACCCATCCCAACTCCAAAACCAGTAAATTTTATCATGTTAAAAGTTCTATTCATAAACCAAGCACAGGAAAGGGTATTTGCAACAGAGATACCACCAAACGACTTACACAAAGTACTCCTGAAAATGTATACATGGCTGAATTAACTGGTGACATTGATAAAGATAAGAAAGGTATTTACTGTAAATTGGGAATAGCATGCATAGTATACACACAGCTTAAACAAACGTTCACACAGTCCGAGGTTTTTTGTTTTTTGTTTTTTGTTTTTTTTCAACAGAATCTCAAGTATCTCAGGCTGGCCTGGAATTTGCAGTAAGCTAAGCATGATCCTGAACTTCTGATCTTCCTTCCTCTGGCTCCCCAAAACTAGGACTACATATATACACCATCATACCCAATTTATGCAGTGCTGGGGATAAAACCAAATGCTTTGTGCATGTTAGGCCAATAGTCTACCAGCAGATCCACATCTCTACATCTATTCTGCATTTCTTACTAAAAGGATTCTGGAAATAAGTTTATTAATTTGTCTTCCATCATTCAAATTCAAGTCATTTTGAGCCAATAGCACTTTGAATAACATTAACTGCTTTTCCTCTTATTATAAACCTTACATTTTGCCTGTGAGGTGGAAGTTGTCTTTTATGATAAAGCTCATTGTAAGAGTATAGCTGAAATAGTAACTGTGACCTCTATGAGGAAACTCACAATTTCTTTAGCTCTGTTTACAGACTATATGGGGGCAAGAGAAATGGTTCCCTAGGTAAAGGGGAGAAAAATGACTACAGAAAACATCCTGATCTCTCACTTCACATGTGCTAGAGCACACACACACACACACACACACACACACACACACACACAACAACAACAACAACAACAAAACTTTCTGTCAGGCGTGGAAGCGTAGGCCTTGAATTCCAGCACCTGGGAGATGGAAGCATGTGGATCTTTGTGAGTTCATGGCCAGCCTGGTCTACATAATGAACTCTACACCAGTCAAGGTTATAGTGAAACCTGTCAAAAATAAATAAATACGTGTGTAGGGGCCAGGAAGACAGCTCAGTGAGACTCTGCCAAATGGCTAGATAATTTATGTATGTGCAGACCATGAAGATGTTTTAGTACATAAAAGTGCATGTTCTACAAGTATGAGGGCCTAGATTCAAATCCCCAGCACCACATAAAAAGTAGGCATATCTATGTACACCAGCACTGAGGAGCAAAGACAGGCATATCACAAGAGACTGTTAGCCAGCCAGTCACACTGAAAAAGCCACTTCTGGTTCAATGATTGACCCTGTCTCCAGATAATCAATAAGGGGGAGAGTAATAAAGACAACTTGGAAAGCATGTACACACACAGGCATTCATACCCATATACTCATGTTCATGAAACACACACACACACACGCACACACGCACGCACGCACGCACGCACGCACGCACGCACGCGCAACCAAAATATGCATATTTTTTAGAGAGACATTATTCCAGCCAGGTGGTGGTGGCGCACACCTTTAATCCCAGCACTCAGGAAACAGAGACAGGCAGATCTCTGTGAGTTTGAGGCCAGCCTGGTCTACAGAGCGAGATCTAAGACAGGCACCAAAACTACAGAGAAACCCTGTCCCGAAAACAAACAAACAAACAAAAAAAGACATTAGTCCAAGCATAGCCTTCTTATGTAAGAAAAATTTGCATATGGAACACAACTATTTTATTGCCCTATAATTCTGCTATTTTTTTGTTTGTTTGTTTGTTTGTTTTTTCGAGACAGGGTTTCTCTGTGTAGCTTTGCGCCTTCCCTGGATCTCGCTTGGTAGACCAGGCTGGCCTCGAACTCACAGAGATCCACCTGGCTCTGCCTCCCGCGTGCTGGGATTACAGGCGTGTGCCACCACTGCCCAGCATATAATTCTGCTATTCTTAAAAGACCACCTGCAAATTTTCCACAAATGTGCAATGAGTGGAACTACAGGCAAACCTTGATTTATAATGAAATTGTGTTCCAATTAGACCCAGACTAAATCAAAAGAATATTTAAAACACTTAACCTGTATCATACCTTAGCCTAGCCTACCTAAACATGGATAGAATGTTTCAGTTAACTTATAACTGGAAAAATTAACTAACAGAAAGCCAATTTTATAATAGAGCATTGATTATCACATTTAATTTACTGAACACTATACTAAAAGTGAGGAATAGAATTGTTCTATGGGTAAACTTTTACATAAAGTCAAAATCACCTTTGTCTAGGCACTATTGATAATTATCTTTTCCATTAAAAATATGCAAACAGGGTTGCAGTCATCTTACCAAATTCAGGTCACTAGTAACTATTTATCTTAGTAATTAAGAATATGACAATCTTGAGTTCATAGCCTTGTAATTACTAGCCATTTTTATCTCAAAGTCTGTATTTGTAAAATGTAAAGATCATGGAAATGGTTCTGCAATTAAGAGCATTTTCTGCTCTTCCAAAGGACCTGAATTTGGTTCCTAGCATTTAACATCAGACAGCTCCAGGAAATCTGACCCCTGTTCTGGCCTCCTTTGACATCTCCACATATGTGGCAATGTATGAATGATCTCATCATTTAATTCCAATACTCAGGAAGCAGAGGTAGAGGCAAGTGGATCTCTTCTAAGTTTGAGGCCAGCGTGGTCTACATTATGATGTCCAGACCAGCCAGGGCTAGCTACACACTAAGACTCTGTCTCAGTAGTAGTAGTAGCAATAGTAATAATAATAGATGGTTTTAAAATGTAAAACTCCCTACAAGATAGTGTAACTAAAATTCTTATCACATTGCTTCGTACACAAAAAGTACTTATACATGAAAATAACAAAGTCCTGCCCACATGCTGTGGGATGTCCTGTTATGTTGTAAATATATGTTGCTATGATTGACTGATAAATAAAACGCTGATTGGCCAGTAGCCAGGCAGGAAGGATAGGGTAGGCGGGACAAGGAGAAGAATTCTGGAAGGTGGAAGGCTGAGGCAGAGAAAAGCTGCCAGCTGCGATGATGAGTAGTAAGATGTAAGTTTACAGTAAGCCACGAGCCACGTGGCAAGGTATAGATTAATAGAAATGGGCTGAGTTTAAGTGGTAGGCCTGAGCTAATGGCCAAGCAGTTTAATTAATATGAGCTTCTGAGTGATTATTTTATAAGCAGTTGTGGGATCCGTGGGCCTGGGCAGGAGTGGAGAAAACTCCAGCTACACCCACATAAAGCGGAAATTCCAAAACCTATAGCAGTTATAAAAGCAATTTGTGATATATCAACTACTGATAACATCTATAGAGTTCACTGCTTTGTCATTAAGAGTTACCTGCAAGATTGTCAAGCATGAAGTTCAGTAGCTTTCGGGTTCCATCTGGGTCCTGGTATAAGCTCATAATATCCTGTGATAAAGGATTGCCTTAAACAGAGAACAAAAATAAAATGTGACAATTACAATTTCAGGCATATATTATGGAACAACACAATAATTTCCTAAACATGAATTTTACTGTTTTATCTGTGACACACATCTAAAGAAATTATATGAATATAAAGAAGATAATTTAGATAGTCATAAATAGTAACTTCAAAAGAGTTATTTCCAGATTTCAATGTATGAGCCTAAAATGTGAACTTGTCAAAAAGAAATAAATATGTGTGTGCATAAACACATACATATTAATCATGATTTACTTTGAAATTACCTGTAGAGTCTACATTATCTTTAGATAGACTGCTAAACAAAACATAACAATTCTATTTATGAAGGAATTTATAATTATCATAAAAGGGAGGTCTCAGTCCAGTGAGATGACTGCCAAACCTGATGACCTGAGTTTTATCTCCAGGAACCACATGGTGGAAGAAAAACCAATTCCTATAGTATTGTCCTGTGACTAAAACATGTGCCTCCCTTTCACAAAAATAAATGTAAAATAAACATAGTAAAATAAAAATAAAAATCTCCTTGGAATATTTATATTAACATATTATATGAGGAAAATGCAAATATTTCAAATGAGAAGAAAATCTGTTGCCAAAATAACTTAAGCAAAACGTGGAAGGAAAATGTTATAACAATGATCAAAAATATCTTGAGTATTAAAAAAAGAGATGTAGGGGCTGGAGAGATGGCTCAGAGGTTAAGAGCACCAACTGCTTTTCCAGAGGTCCTGAGTTCAATTCCCAGCACCCACATGGTGGCTCACAACATCTGTAATGAGTTCTGGCGCCCTCTTCTGTATACATAATAAATAAATAAATCTTAAAAAAAAAAAAAAGAAAGAAAAAGAAAGGAGAAGTATCAAAATACAAGATACCTGTAACAGACTGTATATATCTTTAATAAATGAAGCACTGATTGATGTAAACATACAATTATCTAGCATTGAGACCCAAAAAAGCAAAAATCATCAATAGTCTAAACATGAAGTTCCAAATTGTTAAAATAAACCAGCAGTAGTCCATTTACCCATCAAAATGCAATTAAAAAAAAAATAATGACCATGTTAGGAGAATGTATAGTTCCTGGAAATTTCATATATTACTGCAGTGTAAAATGATGTGACTAAGGTGTAAGTCTGGTTGGCAGGGTTCAGTTAACTTCAGAAGCAAAGGGAAAAGGGTGATGGAAATGCTCTGCACCCTCATCTGAGTGTTCTCACAGATGCACAGTGCACACTCATCTGAGTGTTCTCACGGGTGTACAGTGCACACCCTCATCTGAGTGCTGTTCTCACGGGTGCACAGTGCACACTCATCTGAGTGCTGTTCTCACGGGTGCACAGTGCACACTCATCTGAGTGCTGTTCTCACAGGTGCACAGTGCACACTCATCTGAGTGTTCTCACAGATGCACAGTGCACACTCATCTGAGTGCTGCTGTTCTCACAGGTGCACAGTGCACACTCATCTGAGTGCTACTGTTCTCACAGGTGCACAGTGCACACTCATCTGAGTGTTACTGTTCTCACAGGTGCACTGTGCACACTCATCTGAGTGCTGCTGTTCTCACAGGTGCACAGTGCACACTCATCTGAGTGCTGTTCTCACAGGTGCACAGTGCACCCTCATCTGAGTGTTCTCACAGGTGCACAGTGCACCCTCATCTGAGTGTTCTCACACGTGTACAGTGCACACTCATCTGAGTGTTCTCATGGGTGCACAGTGCACACTCATCTGAGTGCTGCTGTTCTCACAGGTGCACAGTGCACCCTCATCTGAGTGCTGTTTCCAAGCATACAGTCAGTCAAGCTGGATTCTTAAATATTAGGATACTTTTCAGTATGTCATTATAACTTAATTACCACAGGAAGAAAACTGTAACAGACATACTGAAAAGACAACCCAGTAACAAGGGAAGTTGGATTCAAGGGAATTTACTAAAAAACCATGAATGGGTCTTAAAATACTGAATATTAAATAAAGATATAAAATTTAAAATAAATTGGTTTCTGCTCCAAAATGTCTGAAAGTTACCATTCCTATCCTTGCAACCATTAACTGGTAATTCAAACTATTGTTGATTATGTCCTCCACAAGTCCTGCCTAGTCCTAAAAACTATTTTCGCTAAGCCGGGCAGCAGTGGTGCATGTCTTTAATCCCAGCACTCGGGAGGCAGAGGCAGGCGGATCTCTGTGAGTTCGAGGCCAGCCTGGTCTACAGAGCAAGATCCAGGACAGGCACCAAAGCTACACAGAGAAACCCTGTAAGTATGAAAGAGAGAGACAGAGAAGAGAGAGAGAGAGAGAGAGAGAGAGAGAGAGAGAGAGAGAGAGAGAGAGAGAGAGAGAGAGAGAGAGAGAGAGAGAGAGAGAGAAGAGAGAGAGAGAGAGAGAAGAGAGAGAGAGAGAGAGAGAGAGAGAAAGAGAGAGAAAAAGAGAGAAAGAGAGAAAGAAAGAGAAAAAGAGAGAAAGAAATCTTTCTTTGGGTGATTCTCCAAATCATGGTTTTATCAAGGCTTAACAGATCCACATGGCCCCTTCTAGTTTTCAATAATGGTGGGAAAATATTCAATTGAGGATCCTGTAAGCCCTGGTACCAACTTCATATTTGTAACTACATGGACAGTGTGCCTTCATAAGAACAGAAGATTGCTGCTGAAAGAGCTTTGGGCCTCAGGCATTGCTTACTAATCCTAACGAGGGCAAACACAAAAAGGGAAGAAACAATACTTTTGAAGCAATTCTGATTCGACAGATAAAGAAAGCAATAAACAAACTTAACCCTACACAGACAGACAAGAGCCAGCTTTTAAAAGCTGACATAAAAGGAGGTCCACCTTTTATCTAAGAGGTAAGAATCCAGCAAAAGAACCCAGGAAGTAAGGAGAGGGGCTGTGGAAGAGGAAGATTAAGTAAGAACAAAGTAAAACTATGTATAAAGATGAAAAGGCTGCAATCAAACCCCTAACTTTGCATACTTAAGAAAAAAGTTAATCAGTAAGCTGATACAAGATATATACAAAGAAGTTTACTAAATGGTATCACTTAACAAAATGCATTGTAGTACAAACTAGACCATGACAATGACAACCAGAAGATCTTAAAAATAGACTGGATAAAAGGATCAAATACATTCAAAAGCTAAAAAACAACAAATGATTTCCCAAGAGTCATATAAATTATATTGGAGATTTCAAATCTTCTCTGTTGTGGAATATTACTTTACATTGTGAGAAGACGTGTCACTGTAATTGGTTTAATAAAAAGCTAAATGGCCAGTAGCTAGGCAGGAGGTATAGGGGGGGACTTCTGAGCAGAGGAAAGGAAAGAAGAGATGGATCTAGGCATGGGAGGGACACCAGAGGACACAGAGAAGAAATGGAGATGCAAGATGGAAGAGAGGTAAAAAGCCTGAGGCAAAACATAGATTAATATAAATGGGTGAATTTACGGTATAAGAGCTAGTGGGATAAGCCTAAGCTAAGGCCAAGCTTTCATAATCTGTCTTATTCAAACTGTATGCAAGAGTAATAAACTAGTTATATACTCCATAATGACATTTTGTCAATAAACAATTGTAGCAGGAAGGTTTCTCTGGTTCCACCTGGCCCCCGTGGAACCACATTTCTCCAGTTCCATCCAGCCTTGAGGTCCCACAGCTGCTTATAAAATAATCATTCAAAGGCTTTTATTAATTACCAATTGTATGGCCTATGGCAGGCTTCTTGCTAGCTAGCTCTTATAACTTAACCCATTTCTATTAATCTGTAAGTTACCACATGGCCATGGAGTTACCAGTCTGCTGGCACCTTGCTGCTCCTCTGGTGGTGGCTGGCATCTCCCTCTCCTCTCCTATCATCTCTTCATATATCTGGCTTGGATTTCCCACCTGTTTCTAAGCTGCCTTGCCATAGGCCAATGCAGATTTATTAACCAATAGCAACACATATTAACAGCACTTCCCAAGACAGGAAGGCAGAGGCGGAGGACATGCCATCCTGCCATCCAGGGAGCAGCATGTAATGGCACACAGGTAAAGCCACGGAACACATGATGACATACAGATTAATAGAAATGGGCTGAGTTTAGTTATAAGAGCTATCTAGCCAGAAGCTTGAGCCATAGGTTTGTAATTGATATAAACTTCTGAATGATTATTTTATAAGCTTTTAAGGGATAGTGGGGCAGGGTGGGACCTAGGAAAATTTACAGCTACAAACAATTTCATATGTTATACTAGTGCCCTAAGATTACAAAGAGCTGAAAATATCCTATCAGCATACAACATCACTGCCTTCCCATCACTGAAGCATGACGTATTCAGTGTTCGTGTATTTGTAGTGATGCTGGTTTTAAACAAGCCAGCGCTGCCAACTGCACAGTATTATAGGATATGTAACTATGAGGTGTATGTAATATTAAATGACAACAAAACTGTTACTTCTTCATGTATATACTAGAATATATTACTCCCACACATTAAAAATAAAGTTTATTGTAAAATACAAGCCCTGTTACTACATCATAGCAACTTCACCATCTCCTATTTATCATATTCTTGAAATGCATTAAGAGAAGAGATAGGGTTCCTAACCTTACCATCTAGGCTTATATAAATTCTATGATAGTCACACAAAGATGAAGTTGCCTAAAAACATATTTCTAATAATATACTCCTGTCCTTAAACAGTAAGTTACTCTATTTGAGATCTTGAATGGCTCCAGCATCCAGAGAATTCATTTAAGGGGAAAAACAAGACTTTGATTGATAAAAATAATTTTTGAAGTTTACTTCTGATCCCACATTGCCCCAAGTACCCCAGCTGGAGGTTTTTCAGCTTCATCTCCAAGACTAGTCATTGTCTGGTCTGCATGGTGTTTTTCTGACTGTTGTCCACAGCTGAAGGACCTCCTCCCCACACTCACCACATCCCCTAATAAGAGGGTGACAGAGTGCAGAAAATTACTAATGCAAATCACTGGCAAATTTTAACTTTGTGGGAGTAGGGGAGATAGATGGTAGAGGCAGAACAAACAATAGGCTAAACAAATGAAAATCTTGAGAATTAGATATTCACAGGGACTTGAAAAGCTCTGATGGTTCCTGGCAGTTTAAAAGACCATCCACATGTACAGGGCTATATACAGGAGAGACTGAAAAACAGCTCAAGTTTCACCTCTAACCTTGAAACTATGCCCAGTCAGGAAACAAAGCTAACAGACTGTTGTAAAAAGTTCCAGCTTAGTAATAAAAGTGTGTTCCAAACAGAATCACAAAGCAAAGAGGGAAGATTTATAGGTTCCAGGCATTTAAAGAGTAAAGATTTCAGTGACCACAATACAAAATTACTTCTGAAAATTCATTAAAGCAGGAAGAAAAACTGTCAAGTAACAGTAAGACACAACTATAGTACAAGGTAAAGTTCCGATTTCTGAACTGTCATGTTTACTTAAAGGTTCAGTTCTAACTAAAAAAAAAAAAATCTATAGAAGATACAAAGAAATAATACATTATGAGCCAAGCTAAGGGAAGAGAAAGCAACAGATAATGAATTAACAAAGAAAGAAAACTATCCATCGGTTACTTAGAATATCAACAGTCTGACCTTGGGTGGTTCAACTTAACGACTGTTAAGCTTTAGGACAGTTCAAAAGCAGTATCCATTTAGAAGAAATCATATTTCAATTCTCATATTTCATCAGGCTAATAAAATGTAGTAAGCTATCTTGTGATGATAGGCAGCTGTAACAAGTTTTAGATTCCAGGTAGGTCCAAGATCATAGGGATTTTCAGTGTACTGTGGTTGAGTTCAGTGTAGTAAATATACTTTGCAATTACAATGGGTTTATTTTATTATGATGTAATTCCATCATAAGCAGAGAACCAGCTGAATGTGTAATGAGTTTTAAAAATTGTCTAAAGAATTTAAAAAGCTAGGCATAAAATCCCTGGACTTAGGAGGCTGAGACAGGAAGATCACAAGCTGAGGGCCATCATGAGTTAAACAATGAGAAACTGTCTGAAAAACAAAAATTGAAAGATAGTTTTAAATTGATTTTTTCAGTACCTAAAAAATATATGTTAAAAAAAAAAACTACAGAAAGAAAAATGAAGAGAAAACAATGGACATCAACAGCAAAAACTCTCTAAATAGCTCAATAATCTTGACAGCTAGGAGCAAAGGACTAAATACGAAGACATATAAGATTACACAATATAAAAAACCAAAGTAAGAAAAAGTAACGCTGAAAGGCATCTCAGATAGATGCCATGAAGGATTATCAATGTTACTGGAGTCCCAAGGAGACAGAATAAGAGGGTTAAAGAACTAGTGGCCAAAACCATCTTAAATTTGATGAAAACCCTTAGCATACATATCCATCAAGCTTATCAAATTCCAAGTGGGATGACAAAATACAAAATACAAGAGGTGTACAACTAAAACTCTAGCGAAACTGAAAAAAAAAAAAAAAACCTAATATGTTGGGGATTTAGCTCAGTGGTAGAGCACTTGCCTAGCAAGCGCAAGGCCCTGGGTTCGATCCTCAGCTCTAAAAACAAAACAAAAATAAAAACAAAAACAAAACAAAAGAATTTTGAAGAGGCAGGAAAAGGAAGGTATCATGGACACATCCTCAGTTGTCTTACTAGCTGAAATGCCTACAAGAAACTTACCTTGCCATACAAACAGCTTTAAAGTGGCTTCAACTCTCCACGCCTGCACACAGCACCATGTGGCAATTACTAGATCCAGAGCCGTTTGAGAACTTCATCTCTCAAATCACCACCACTGAGCCAGCAACTTATTCTACAAGCATTATTTTTATTTCTTATTTTCTACTACTATTTAATCTCCACTCTTGCATAAATGACTTGATGGCTTTGCTGCTCCATTAGGTATTTGGGCTGTTCTTTATATTCCTCCACCTACTTTACTACACCATTCTTTACTACACCCTTCTGCCACATCTTACACACTTCTCATTCCTACATCTGTTCTTCTTCTTCCTTCTTCTTCTTCTTCTTCTCCCCCCCCCCTCATCCTTACTCCCTCCTCTTTTCATCTTCCATGGCTTTAACAAACTCAAAAATCTGTGGACCTTAACTGTGTAACCAAACCTCCTACCCCAGCTACTTTATTTTCTTTTTCAAGTCTAATATTTAATCCTTATCCTTACCCATTCTACTTTTCTCCAACTCTGAATTTTATTATCTAAAACAGGAGAATTCCTATGCCATCCTTAGTTGTTTATCCTCCCTCCCACAGTTACTAAAGTCAAGTGGGGTATTGCTATTAACTGACTAATGTAACATCTGTACATTAGTAATTCAAGAAGCTGTGGCTGCTCTATCAGTTAATGTCTTACATAGAGTTTATATCAGGCACTCTGAGTGCCTGGACTGAGGAACTGAAGTCTTCACTACACACTCAACTCTACCACATACATGACCCATATGAGTACTGCAAATACTTCAAATGAAAGAATAAAACTAATAAATAAATAAAATCAAGAAAAGTAATGCCAGATGCATAAATATAAGAAAAAACATAAATTTTCAAAAACACTGATCCTACAGTAATGGCATCTAGTGATAATAAGTGAGACTATTATCAGAGAACCCAAAAGGATTGTTATATGTGCTCAAAGAAATCAAAGATGAAATAAGTTACCATTTGAGAACACAAAGAAATAAGTAAGTCAGTGTGAGATACAAAAGAATTCAACCGATTAAAAAAACAAAACAAAACCAAAAAGTAACCGGCTGAAATGCTGGATATTAAAAAACATACTAAGCCAAATAAATAGCTCTTGAATGGTCTCCACCAACAGCATGGGTCAAGGAGACAGAATACCTGAGTGTGAAGGGAAGCAGAACTACGTGAGGCAGGGATGAAGCTCAAACAGTAAAGGTACCAGTGGGACACAGACATACACAACGTTCTGAAATGACCCAATCGGCACACGGTAGGCATAGAAGAAAGAAGAGAAAGAACCCAGTTTATTCTAAAGGCATGGAAATATTTTTTAAATAATCATTAACAGAAATTTTCCCTAGGAAAAGAGAGCTTGAAGACAAGGCCAAGGAATTGGAATCAAAGACAAAGAACATACCAATGGGAATTCCAAAGTATATGTAACACTCTGAAAAGACCAAATCTACAGATAATGAATGTAGAAAAGAAGACTCTTAAAGGCACAGAAAATATTGTTAAAGAAATCATGATAGAAAATGTCTCAGAATCAGGAAAAGAGGTATCAATTCAAACACAGGACACATTTAAGGATACCAATCAAGAAAAGAACAACAAACCCAGAAAAGAAACTCCCTTGATCGTGTGGTAACTAAAACACTAAACATACAAAACAAAGTTTGAAAACAGTACAAAGAGGAATCCAAGTCACACACAGGTCCATCAGAGTAAAAGATTACTCAACTGAAAATGTAAGTCAGGTAGCCTAGACAGATGTATCTTTTTCTGAAAGACAACTGCCAACTGAGATTAATACAGGTATTCTAATAAAAGTTATCTGTCATCACTGAGGAAAAATTAAAACTTTATGCAATAACAATAATAATAGTAATTATAAAGGCTAAAAGAATTTATGACTACTAAGCCAGTTCTACAGAAAACACTTGAAAGAATCCCTCAGACCAAAGAGAAAAATTTATAAGGCTATAGGAAATAAATAGCACTAGAATAACAGTTAAGAAAGGAAAAGGAGTAAAATACCAAACACTACAAAAATCAACAAAGTAACGGGAATACATACATACCTTTTAAGATTAATTGTGATTATTAATGGTCTCTGAAACTGCTAGAAAAAAAAGTAGGGAGTACACGTCAAGATATAGGTATAGGCAAGAATTTCCTGAATAGGACTCCAATCGCTCAGGAATAATCAACAAACCAGAACTCATAAAATTAAAAAGCATTGTATAGCAAATGAAACTGTCAATCAAGTGAAGAGATAGCCTCAGAATGAGAAAATCTTTGCCAGCTATATATCCAACACAGGATTAGTATTTAGAATATACAAAGAACTCAAGTAGCTAGTATTAAGAAAACAAACTAGTTTTAAAAATGGACCATGGAACCAAACAGAGTTCTTAAAGAAAAAAACTGTAAGTGGTTGACAAACATTTTTAAAAGTGTTCACCACCACCAGACTGGCGCCCAACGTGGCTTATAATTTTCTCAGTTATGATAAAAGATAAGTTAGATATTAAAACCTTAGACTCACAAACATAAGATAAATAGGATATCTTCTTTAATATTGTAACTGTAATTCTTGCTTGATAATTGTTTTGTTATATGTGATTTTACTATGTAAAAGTTAAAACCTTCCTTAAAAAAAAAAAAAAAAAAAGGAAGTGCTGTGGATATCGCTCTGTGTAAATAAAATTCTGATTGGCCAGTAGCCAGGCAGGAAGTATAGGTGGGACAAGCGAGATGAGAATTCTGGGAGGTGGAAGGCTGGGGCAGAGAGACACTGCCAGCCATCGCCATGACAAGCAAGATATAAGGTACTGGTAAGCCATGAGCCACATGGCAACTTACAGTCTAACAGAAATGGGTTAATTTAAGATTTAAATAGATAGCAATAACCCTGCCACGGCCATACAGTTTATAAGTAATATAAGTGTCTGTGTGATTATTTAAACGTGGGTTGTGGGACTTCGGGGGCTTGGTGGCACTTGGAGAGAAGATCTCCAACTACACCAGACAGCAGGGAAATGTAAATTAAAATTACTTTGAGGTTCCCTCTCATCCCAGTCATAATGGCTATGATCAATAAAACAAATGGCAACAAATGCTGGCAAGAGTGTGGGCAAAGAGGAATTCTTCTTACTTTTGGTGGAAATGTAAACTAATGTAGCCAGTATGGAAATCAGTAGTTTCTCAAAAGCTGAAAAAAGATCTACAATGTGCCCAAGATACACCACTTCTGAGCATATACCCAAAGGACTCCATATACTCTTAATAGAGATACACCCACATCCATAGTCATGGTTGCCCTAGTCACAACAGCTAGTTAATAAATGTCCATCAGCTGATGGATAATGAAAATGGGATTTTATTGAACTGTAAAGAAAAATGAAATTATAGACTTTGCAGAGAAATGAATGGAAATGGAATACAACAGTAAGTGGGATAACCCAGGCCCAGCAAGACAAATGCCACATGTTCCTTCTCGTACATGGATCTTAGTTATGTATTTTTAGTTGTATATCTAAACTGGAATGTCTGTAGTGGTCAGGAAGCTACAAAGGTGCTCATGAGAGGTAGAAGGGAAGGGATCTTGAGGGGTGAAGGGATAGAATGCACGTGATAAAGTTTAAGTGAGGGTAGGGAAATGGCACAGGGAAGGTGTGTTGAGAGGTGGATTATGCAAAATTAAGGATGTACAGAAAGCCCTTATGGAAATCCACTACTTTCTAAGCTAATTAAAAAATATAATTTAAAAGAAAAGTTTGAACACAGGTACCCTGCTTGGGTGGACAATGCTTCCCCCAGAAGACATGGATTATTAAAATAAAATCCCAGTGCCAGGCATGGGATAAACTGCTTGAGTGGGAGGCGCTAAAGGCCCCCAAACAACACAATCTCCTATAGCCATTTGTCTTTGGTAGCCACCATACGATGGTAAGACCCTACTGTGTAACTCACAAAACATTTTGTTTGCAGAACAAAGAAATCAAGCTCGAACTGGCCTGAAAACCGTCTCTCTGGTGGCTGGTATGCAGAATGCTAGAAGATGCTACTCAGGCCACTGGAGGAGAAAAGTCATTAATGGTATTACTCAACAGTGTATGTACCCAGAATGCTATAGTATCTACTTGTCAGGCAAAATGTGCCCACTGGTGCAACAGAAGCATGAAGATTGGGGGTAACCAACTGCTTTCTGATTGGATCTGAGGTCTGCTCTACAGAGGAAATTCATGCCAGGTACTGTAAATCTTGGCCAACCAAATATTACTGCTGCTTTGTTAAGTGGACATTTTGTCAAACTGCCTTCTAAATAGTTTTATTTATGCTCGTATATTAGTGCTGCTCACAGCCTTGACAGAAATGCTTTTTATGCAGTGGGCAACAGTTTGCTATACAGAGATTCATAACTAGTGAAAAGGCTAAGAATACATGACTGTTGAGTGCTCAGCCTTAAACATGACACCTAGATCAACTCTCTGATCCCCAAGGCTCGGCAATATCATAGAATTGGGGACAGAAAGAATGTTAACAGCTGGAAGACAGGAAGGAGTGCAGGAAAATGCTGTCGTCTAAACATGACATGGGGGTCACACTCAGGACCTCAATGTAACAGGGTTACCTACATAAGACCTACACAAGATCAAGCCAACATCAGTCAGCATTCCAGCAAGTGGGCTCTAATTGGACTCAGTGGATCCTCATCCCCAAGAAAGAGACAGTATACCAAAGTCGGAGGAGGACACATTGAGGATGTCGAGGGAGAGGGGAGTTGGGAGCAAATATAATCAACTGTATACATGTATGAAAACTATCAAAAGTAAATGGTATTTTTTTAATGACAATATTGGGGGGTGAGAGCTGATATTCCTTGGAAATGGAACCTAGAAGCTGCATTTACAATAGATTTTAAATTAAAAAACTACAATAGAAAACAAAATTATGTAAAAGGATCAAGACTATACAACAATGGTAAAATACACATTTATCCAATACCACACTTCACTATCCCATGTTCACCAATGAACAAAACAGTCAGAGACAACAGAAACATGACAATTTAAGTATACTGTAGACCAAATGCACTTAACAGACATTTATAGAATATTTCACTCTACTGCAGAATATATATTCTGCTCAGTAGCACACAGAACATTCACCAGGATAGCCTATAATATACTAAGCCAAAAACACTTCTCAACAAATTTGCAAAATACAAAATTGCATGTTTTCTCTGACCACATAAATTTCTTCAAAGGAAAAACTACAGGAATTATATGAATATATTAAAATTAAATAACACGTCATCCAAACCTTCTAGTTTCAAGAACTTAAGAATTTAAGCATTTCTTGAAACAAACGAAAATGGAAATACATTACCAAACTTACGTGATACAACAAAAGTATTATTAAGTACTGATATTGAAAGAGTAAAAATATTTTACATAAGCAACCTATTATAGAGCCAGAAAAAAAAAAACAGAACTTAAACTTAGTAGGTTGAAAGAAATAAAGATGTGATTTTAAAAAAATAAAATTCTAAAAATAAAAAGATTCACAAAACAAATACTTCAAAATATAAATAAAATCTTATGTGTACTAAAGAAATAAAAGATGTCAAGTAAAGGAAAGGAGGTGAAAAAGGTGGTCTCGTAACTGATACCACAGAAATACCAATGATCACTGGGAACTATAATCAACTACTATATGCAAACAAAAAGCCTGAACACAAAACCCATGCATACTAACCTGACAGCAAGAAGAAAACTGACTCAGAATGATCAGAATGAGATCTTTCATCAGAAACATCAATTCAAAATGGATAAAGGAATCACTATACAAAACTACGATAGTATAAGAAAATACAGGGTAAATGCTTTAATACATGTAAAGACTTTTGGTATACAACCTCAAATACAAAAAAATGGGATTACATCTTTATGAAAACAATCAATACAGTAGAGTGGCAGCCTACAAAATAAGATTTACAAACTATTACTCTAATAAGGGATTAATATCTAGGGAGACTTGTCACGTGAGCCAAGACTTCTAGAGGAAGCCTGATAACATGAATAACACGAACAGACACTATTTCAAAAGAAAAAGAAAAATATTTCCAATACAATATGCAACACAAGGCAAAATAAGACAATATATAGCCATAAATGTTTATTTAAAAATAATAAAGTGTAAATGTGAATGATACAACTTGAGATAGGAAAAAAACTTAAAAATTGCTTAAAATGATAGGTAATATAGGCACAAATAGTCTCTAAAAATATATCAAGATTACAGAAACAAGTACATTTCCTCTCCTTTTTCTCTTTTTATTCAATATGCAAGTAAATGTTTTAAAATTTTAACTGGATGTGGTAGCACACTGTTAAACAGCCAACTGCGATGGACAAGGCAGGAGAATTTAAAGTTCAAGTTCAGTTAGGTTCTGCATCATAGCACTGGTACAGTCTAGCAAAACTGAATCATTAACTATTAATAATGTTGGCGAGATGGCTCAGCTGTTAAGAGCATATACTGCTCTTGCAGAGGACCTGGTATTCATAATGAGCCACTCACAATCACCAGTGACTCCAGATCCAGAGGATCCAGTACCTCTTCTGGCTCCCCTGGGCACTGCACTCACAAGCATAGACTTACACACAGGCACACACAAATACACATAGTTCAATTTCTTTAATTCCTAATAACCATTCTAACTACAAATATATTAAGAAAATATTTTCCAAAAGAACATACACAAGTAACGACAGCTTTACAGAAATATTCTACTAAACTTTCAAGGAACAAATTCACTTCTCTTACTCCAATTTATATGAAAAATACAGAATTTGCCAAATGGTTTTTGTTTTTCCTTTGCTGTTGTTTGATTTGTTGCTGCTGCTGCTGCTGCTGTTTTTAACGAAACAGAATCTACTACATATCCCTGACTGGCCTGAACTTGCTATGTAGGCCAGGCTGGCTTGGAACTCACAAATATCAGCCTGCCTCTGCCTCTCAAGTACTGAGAGGTTAAAGACATCAACCACCATACCCTTAAGTAAGAATAACGAAAAGAACAAGGTCGATTTTATTCTCAATATTACAGAAAAAAAAAATCCTTAAAAAGTGTTTTTGGGAGGCAAGTCCTATGCTTTTGTAGTGTACAACCATTATTTAGAACTTTATTTGTTTCTACTAGGAAGTTTCTGTAGCTGGTTATATATAGGCAAATAAATAGGTCAAGGCAACCACAGTGTAACTACTATGTAACTTTTCTCCAGGCAAAGTATAATTAGCTTTATGCAGCTTGCTACAGTATTTGTTACTTACTTAAAACACACTGAACCCTAGCCAGGATTACTCAATTGCACTATGTCAGCCACTATGCATGAAAGAGTAGGCAAACAAAAAAGTAGCTAGTTAGCAGCATAAACTCTGCCTCCAACACACAGAGATCCGCCTGCCTCTAAGTGTTGGGATTAAAGCTTTGTGCCACTATGCCTAGCTCTCTCATCACAGTTCTTATCAGATTAAATTCAGCAATGTATAAATCATATAGTATGTTAAAAGTGGGGTTATCACTGTAATGGAAACGTCAGTATTTTTTTTTAAATGAGAAATACGGTATCTTTTTGGTAAAGGGATCTGATAAATTATGTGAAAAATTATCAAAGTAGAAATGAAACTTCTAAAGCTGGGCATGGTAATATATGCCTTTAATCCTAACACTCAGAAGGCAGAGGTAGGTGGATCCTCTGTGAGTTCAAGGCCAGCCTCTATAGAGTGAGTTAAAGGACAGCCTGGACTACACAGAGAAGCTCTCATCTTGACAAACTAAAAGAAATGAAACTTCTAGATTCTAAATGCTCTCACTGTTTTTCAAACAACAACAAAACCCACTGGGATAAATCCCTCTCTCCTTCCACTCTCTCTCCTCATAAAGTTAAATAAATTAAAAATAAAAAAGACAATGTTTAAATTATTTTCTAATCGTGTGTGTGTGTTGGCAGGGGTAATCTGCGTGAGTGAACATGCACATGTGTGCAGATGCCTGCAGGGGCAGAAGAGGGCTTGATAACCTGAAGCTGGAGTTATAGGCAGATGTGAGTCACCTAACATGAGTTCTGGGAACCAAACTCTGGTCCTCTGGAAGAGTTGCTCTTAACCACTGAGGCATCTCTCTATGTCAACATTTGGACTTTTAAGCAACTTACAGGAAACATCTCCAACTTATTGTCTTGGCCATGCCTATGGTTGTAGGGAGCTAAGTAGGATCTGGGAAGACTTGGGGGAGAGAAAAACTATGATAAAATTATACTGTACGGAAAAAAAGTAAAGCCAATAAAAATTGGTCTTCTCTGAATTTTTCAAATAACTTATCCTCCATACACATTCCTCAGATTTCAAAATGTAATTTTCTAAAATGAGCTTGTTAGACTAGGACACTACAAATCATTATTAGAATTTCAGTAACTATGATTTCAAAGAAGGCTGCTCACTCGCGCCGATTCATCTTTTAAGTCTCACCGGCTGTGATACATGCTCTGCTCACTTTTCTTTCATTCATTATACATAAACTACTTCAAAATAGCTAAAAACTGACTTAGAAATTATTTTGAAAGTTATGTTCCTGTGTATATAAAGCTACCATTTGTTAAGAACATTATATTCCTTTAACTACCTAAGAAAAATAAAGTTTTAAAAGGCAGGAAAAGCTCTAGCTTTCTTTCTTTTCTAATAGTTCCTTGCTCTTCTGTATATAATCACTTGAGCAGAAAACAAATCTGAATGAAAACTAAGCATATCCTCAAAAAGGAGAAAAATATTGAGGACATTGTGAACATTCCTACTGAAAATGAGAATTCAGAAATTCAGCTGGGCATGATGGCACATACCTATAATCCCAGCACTTGAGAGTTTGAGATGTCAGTCCTAGCTACACAGCAAGGTATCTTAAAAATAAGAAAGAAAAAAGAAAAAAAAGAGGGGAGGGAAAGTAGACTGCTACAAAACCATACTATTACTGTCAGGCTATGTGTATAGTGTACAAATAACACAAATGAATCATATCCCCAAAATACTGTGCTACACATGTATATATACTGAAAAGGGAAGAAAAATAAACACCATGTCACTCTCAATTTACCACAGAATTAAGTTCAGTAAGAGGGATGTCTCCATAGGCAAGAACAAAGCTAAGTTGTAGTCAGTTGATGAAGAATAGCTAACAACTAACAGATTAGATACCTGAAAAGAATTTTTTACTTTGTTAATCCAAATTGTTATTTTCTGTAAATGGCACAAAGTTTGATATTGTTTTTCCTTTATCTGGTCTGACAATCCTGATCTTTTGGTCAGAGAAGAGATTTCTAATGAGCTTGTGTTAGTAGAAAAAATGCCAGTACAATGAAGACCAACCAAACAGTAGTTACTCGCTTTTTTGGTTTGCTTTTGGTGTTGCTGAAGACCAAACCTGGTCCTTGCACATGGTGAGCAAGCACTTCACCACTGAGTTATATACTCAGGCCTAGAAAAACTAGTTTTAAGATTTAACACTTTAATAAAACATAGGACAATAAAATTAACAAATCATCAGAATAATCCATTCAGCTGGTAATATAGCATAAATTTTTGGGAATGTGTAACCTAACATGAAAAGAGTCATGTTAAAGTATTCAATACTAACATTTGCTATTTCAAGAATGTTGTTTGGCTCAAAGGGTAAGTCTGCTAGGTTCAATTTTAAATTGCTAATTTCTCATTAATGGGCTTTCCATCAATAATATCAGAATGTACAAAACAGCTATTCTGAAAGTTCCAAACAACATAAGAATTACTCTTACTAAATAAATAGGTGAGATAAGTATTGATTTTTGAATTCATGAATCTAAGCTTGTAAAACAATAAGCACTCCATAAGTTTTCAATCAAAAGGAATAGGCTTATACCTAGGTGACTGTTTTAACTACGTAAGATTTAGCACACAGAAAAAAATGAAGCTGGAAGTGGTGGTTCACATCTGTAACCCCAGCATTGGGGGATGGGGGGGGATGATACAGAGTGAATATGGAGATTTCAAGGCTAGCCTGGGCTACAGAGTATGAAATCTTACTTACAGAAAAAGGGAGAGAGAAATGGGGAGGAGGGACGGGAAGTGGGGAGGAGAGTGGACGGGAGAAGATAAAATGTCTCAACCTCTACATTTCTAATGACTTTAGCTAATCCTCCTCACGTTCTCAAAGTCATACCAAAACTGACCTATACTTCAAAAAAAGATCTTTAAAGTCATTATAATACTTCAATACTAAGCATTAACATATCTCCTTTTTAAGTCACTCACCTGTTAAACCTAGAGTTTGTAGCTGGAAGAGCCGGCCAAGTTCATAAGGCAAAACCCGTAAATAATTGTCATTTAAAAGCAATTCCCTGTTTAAAAAGAATTTTTTAAAGGTTTCAGTATAACATAACATGCTTTATAATACCTACGTTTGTCATTCTTAGCTTTCTTCTAGCACATCATAAGTGATGTTTACATTCAAGGTATTTCTTCATGTTAACCCCCAAATGCCGTACACTATTATTAAAGTGCTACAATTACTAAATATTTCTATGATTTACTCATTCTATGGCACAGATTAAATTCAGGGGTATATGAACTACACATCAATCTTAGGCTAAATCAAGTTTTTCTTTCATCCACAACATATAGCAGATGCCAATCAAAGTGACAGATGTTATTAGTATCCAAAATCTGTAAGACCTTGAACCAAACCTAATTTATAGACGAAAGTAATTTATTTTATTCTATGTGTAGACTTGGCTATCCTGGAACTTGCTCTGTAGACCAGGCTGGTCTCAAATTCAGAGATTCACCTGTCTCTGCCTCCCAAGTGCTGAGATTAACGGTATGCGCTACCATTACCCGTCATGAAGAAAGTAAAATTTTAAGCAAACTTGAGGATTAAACAATTAGTAGCCAATTGCCTATGTCTATTTTAACTAACTATTTTAACTAACTCATGTCAAAATACTGTGAGAAAAAAATTTTAAAAACACAAAGAGAAATACAGAACAAGGTAGTATATTGCAGAAATTAATGATACTTTTGTTTGTTTATTTGTTTTTGTTTTTGAGACAGGGTTTCTCTGTAGCTTTGGAGCCTGTCCTGGACTAGTTCTGTAGACCAGGCTGTCCTCGAACTCAGAGATCCACCTGCCTCTGCCTCCCGAGTGCTGGGATTACAGGTGTGCGCCATCACTGCCCAGCTTAGAAATTTAATGATACTTAAACATGAAAAAAGGGCAGTCCAGATGGCTCAGTCTGTAAAGACATTTGATGTCACCACTGACAACCTAAGCTTGATCCACAAAACCCACTTGACAGTAGAGAATAAACTCCCACAAAGTTGTTCTCTGACCTTCACATGCAAGCTGTTGACATGTGCGAATTCACACACATAAGCATGTTATTAAAAAAAAGAAAAGCGGGCTGGAGAGATGGCTCAGAGGTTAAGAACACTGGCTGTTCTTCCAGAGGTCCTGAGTTCCCAGCACCCATATGGTGACCCACAACCATCTGTAATGAGATCTGGCCCCCTCTTCTGGCCTGCAGGGATACATGCAAACAGAACACTGTATACATAATAAATAAATAAATCTTTTAAAAAATAGGAAAAAAGAAAAGCAAAATATGAAAGACAAAAATGTACTCTGGAGACCCATCACTAATGTAGAATAAAGCACAGAACAGAAAAGATAGGAACAGGTCAGTAAAGACAGGCACAGAAGAGCAAGACACAACAGACAGGAGATACGTTTATAACAGAAATTTTTAATAGATTATGAAAAAAATAACACCTTCACTAGTAAAGGACAAAAAAAATAAGCATTCACACAACCAGTTATGGGGTGGTAAAAGAACAAATAAATAACACAACAGTTATTAATTTTAAACATGTAAGAGCAACTTAAAAAAACTATTACTATTACAGTCAGTGTAAAAACAAAAATAAATAAATACACACCTAACAACAACAGCAAAACTGTTACTCAATAGATAAGATTAAAAATTCTTATTTTGGAAACAGTTAATAAGGTCCTAAAATGTTTTCTCCTGGAGGAAATCTCGCCAATGTAGTGGCACATGCCTGCAGTCCCTAGTCGTGAGAGGCTAGAGCAGAACTGTGCAAGCTGAGGCCAGTTGGGGCACCACAGCAAGACCCTGCCTCAAAGGGAAGACTTAAAGATTCCTGAACTGTAAATCCACTTTAATCAAGGTGTTAGGTTTCATTAAAGAGTTGTAATATAAGCATATATTTACAAACTGAAGTTTGTTCCTAAAAGTTTCATTTATAAGCTAATGGTATTTTCTCAAGGATTTCTGATTAGTCTTATCAGACTTGACTCTAAGGAAGACTTTAACCTCCCCCTTCCTCAAGTGTGTCTAAAGAAATTAGCGCAGGAACCTATACTGCAAAGGGAAGAAAGGTCAAATGGAGGCCAATGTGCACTGGGCTTTAAGACCACTCCTATGTTTTGGTCTTCACAAACATGGAAATCCCACCATAAAAATAACATCCCATAACTTTCTTATGTGGCAAATTTGTGACTTTATATATGAATCATGTCTTTAGTATTTCCTCACCTGAGAGACACCATGTTTCCTAGTTCTGCTGGTAAACTTCTGAGTTTATTGGATGACAGATCCAGGTAAACCAGATTATGAAGCTTGGCAATATCAGGTGGAATGCGAGCAAGGTTATTATCATTTAGGTGCAACGCTGTCAAGTGTGTCAATGACCAAAGTGATGTACTTAAGCTCCGCACTCTACCTAAAAGGCAAAATACGAAAGCATTAACTCTAGACCCAAACGAAACTTGAATCCCAAGAACTGGCAAGTGCTAGGAAAGGCAGCAAATACACACAGATATCGTATCTTTGACATTTTAACTTTGTATTGGAAGTGATATAATTGCTAATGGCCTCCTTTAACTTCACTCCATTTTCAAGTCACTCTTTTTTATGGAATGGAGAAATGGAAAGAGAAAGAAGAAACAGAGAGCAAGAGATAAACAGTGAGAGAGAAAGAGAGAGAGAAACTGACTGAGGCTGACTGAGACCTCTCTCAAAGCCAGATGTGAAGGATAAAATTTGAGGTTGAATTAAACTTTGGTGGTAAAATAGACATGAACTTTTATTTTTTTTTAAACAGTGCTAACAGTCTACATCCACTCCATGAAAATTATGAGTGTAAGATGCATCTAGATCCAGGGCATGGGTTGATCAACAAACTTAAAATACACAATTAATTATTATTATTATTCAGAACCAACCTTAGATTAGTCATCAGGAAAATCATTGTGTCCTCAAAGGAAACATCTTCCTAGGTTTCTGATGTTACAGTTAGAGATTAACAACTGTAGCTTAAGACTTTACATTAAGTGCAACATAGTCAAAGAAATATGTTTCACATCAATGCCTGTGAGCAACTGGGCATAAAGCATGTATGTACTAAACAGAAGACCTGCTTCAGAGTTCCGATTTTTATCACTTATTAGCAATATAGGTCTAGGCAAATTACCTAGCCTCAGGGTTTATAAAATGAGATGTAAACTATCTTCTGAGTTATCAGTGTTCTGGTTTTGTGATGGAGGCTCATGTAACCCTGAATGGCCTCAAACTTGCTATGTAGCTGAGGATGGATCCCGAACTTCTTGATTTTCTTGCCTCTACCTCCCAAGTGATAGAATTACAAGCATGCACTCCCATACCCAGTTTATTTGGTGCTAGGAACTGATCCTAAGCCAAGACTTTATGAATGCTAGGCAAGCATTCTATCAGCTGAGACGTATCCCAGGCCTGTTTATAATTATTATAAAGCATAATTTATATAAAATTATTTTATAAATTTTATAAAAGCAAAGCAACAGTTTTTAATATGTTTTGCTTTTAGGTAAGTGAGTATCTATGTGTTTGTGTGGGTATGTGCCCATGGCTGCAAGTGCTGCAGAGTTCTAAGATTCTCTAGGAGCTGAAGTTAGAGGTGCCTACAAGCCACCTAATGTGGGTGCTGGGAACCGAACTATGTCCTTTATTGTGCTCTTAATAGCCGAGCCATCTCTTCAGACCCATATACATTTATCACTTTCCAAAAAGATTTGGATGAGAGATGGCAAGAGAATATAGAGAACACAAAATCTCAAAGGGAAAATGTTATTTTTTTATTAACTAGACTCAATGTTTATTTCTATTCAGGGTTCTTTCTACCACAGACTCTTTCCTGCTATTTATTCAAACACAAAGTGTCAACTAGGATTTTATATTTTAGTACAAAAACAAAGTATTCAACGATGAGTAAAAGCAAAACTTGTGCTCACTTAGGATTTAACACAAAGGTCTTCATCAGGAAGGACTGACTTCGGAATTTGGGTTGATACAACTAAAAGGAGTACTCTGGGCATCTACCGGGTAAAAGCCAGCCTTTGGCTTCTTATATATGTACTTTGCTATTCCCTAACGTTAGAGGTCTTATATTCCATGGTATAGTTATCATAAGTAAGAAGCCAACACTGATACAGTCATAGCAACACACTCAGGCTTTATTCGGAATTTACCAGTTTTTGTATCTTTTTGTTCGTAAATTAAATTCAGGCTATTTTAATTATCATGTCCCTTTAATCCTCCTCTGACTTAAGGTACTTTCTTTTTGTTGTTTTTCACAATCTTGGTAACTTTGAAGTGTTTCAGTTGGGTATTTTATACAATGTCCTTCACTTTTAATTTGATGTTTTTCTCACTTTCAGATGGGGTTACAAGCATTTCAAATCATATTCTACTTCAACAAATTCTGAACATGCCCTATTCACAGCTAGCAGGTACTAGGAGTTCAGGGTTCCTTCTTTGCCAGCACTGAGATAATAGAAGTCTAGCAAAAATCTTAATTTGCAAAAAAATTACTCTGGAAAAGTCAACACAAAATTTATAGAACCTAATTTTACTCAGAAATTGAATTCTGAGTATCTTTAACCATAGATAGTTACTCTTGATCAAAACAATCTCAAACAAAAGGGAAAATATCTAGAAAGATCAAAGAAACACTAAGTGCCTCAGGATTCTTACATATTTCCAATTAGTTCATTCAGCTAAAAGACAACAAAGAGCCTATACATATAGCAACACTCTTGCCAATTGTTGCTATTACACTCCACATCAAATTCCACTCACCCGAGATTTCTAATTCTGCCCAGTGAGATTTTTTCCCATTGGCTACCTCCTCTGCTGACATGATGGTATAAATTCGGCGAGGATCTGGAGGATCATATTTTTCCTTTGGCATCCCTATTAGTCTGTGAAAAAAATATCAATAATTATTACAGTCAGGGCTGGCAAAGATGGCTCAGACAGTTAAAGTGCCTATTACATAACTTAATGAAATGAGTTCAAGCCCAGAAACCCATGGTAGCAGGATGCCACCAACTTTGGGAAGTTGTCATCTGACACCCCCCCCCACACTGCTTCTTTAAAGTTATGATTATTGTAATTATTTGAGGAAATTAGTCATTCGGGGGAAAAGCGGAAAATCCATGTGTGTGGGGAGAATATGAGCAAATAAAAAATTAAGTTAATAATATAGTATCAAAAAAAAAATGCTAAGTTTTCTTTTTCTCTCCTTTTGTCTGCCTACCTCTTCCCTGTTTCCTGGCTGGAGCCTCTGGTGAACCTCCCCATCCTCAAAAGGTGTAAGAATAATCTCCCTCCTCTGCCAAGTGGGCTCTGATTCTCTTCAGAGATCCTACCATACTTCTCTGGTGCTATGGCCTGAAGTCACCTCAAAGCCTCCAACATACTGTTGCCACCCCCACCCCCAGCAATCTGTCTCGGTGTACTCTAACCAAACCACCAAGCTAGTTAAATCATTTTATACTACATATTCTCACTTGAAGAAAAACACTACAATATTCTAAGCTTTTGGAGAAACTCTTTAACAGACGCCTAAGGGAAAATGCAAATAAGCAACCACACTAGACTTCAGAAAACAGTGTTGCTCCTCAATTCCTTTCCCTGTGCCAAGCCACACTGCTTTCCTGGAAAAGCTGATCTTACAACTAGTTTCCTTAATGGAACTTCAACTAATCTAAGAGGACTGTAACTCTATCCTCCCATTTGAGTAACACCCAGATATCTTATACCCTAAGACTAACATAATAGCACATGGCTTTCCCCTTGACCCTGGCATTGGTTTAGACAATGCTCAAGACCCCTTTTGTATGTGGAAGAAGCAGGATCCTCTTTCCTGCTGATCATAAACAAAAAAGGCTATAACTCAGATAGTTCCATATAGCCATCCAACTACAAGGAACGCTGACCTCATAAATTAGTCTAGAAAACAGACAAAAGAAAAGACAGATTTCTCAATAAATCACACGTGCAGCACCCATGCCCAGTATGCTTCCCTTACCACAGCAAGCTGAGTTTTGTCTTCTGTTACTTGCCATCAAGTAACATCAACACATCCTAATCAGGTAAATGCATATCTACCTCTTGTTCTGAGGTAATTGTTGCTCCTTTTTATCCTCACAAGTCCTTAACTAGATAAATTACAGAGCCATGCCAACTAAAACAAAAATCATGTGATTGTTTTCCTAATCCCAGAACAATCATCAATGGTAACTAAATCAATCATAAAACCACTTCAAATGTGCTAAGTATTAAGCAGATGACAAAAAGCCCTGAAAGTAACTTTATTCAAGGGGTCCAATACAAGTCTTACTGCTTTGATAGCAGACAAAAGGTAAAATCACTTCAGATCAAACACCAGCACATGAAAAAGCCACAAGTGTCTAATTCAGGATCTACGTGCTATCCTTATTACAAATGACGTGTAGTTCCAGTTGACTTGACTTTTATGTGTCAGTGACCTGGCACCTGGCATGGAAGATTTCTCCCACTAGGCTGCATTCTCAGCTCTACAGTTGTGTCTTTGCTCAGTTTTCTTTGTTCTTTCTCAAAGAACAAAGTGCCCTTAAACCAAGTATCCAAATCTCTGGCTATTTTTAGGTTAAGAAACAGTATTTCAAATCTAAGAGTTACTTTCAGGAGATGTAAAATTTGTTGCATATTGAAAATAAAGTATCGTAGTATTCCATCATGTATCAAGAAATCAAAACTCATTTAAGACCACAATCAAAATTTCTCATGTCAGTTTTTTCTTTACTTAAAGGAATAGAGCACACGTTTTCCACATTGGTTATTTATCCCCAGTCTCTAGGTTAACTCTTCAATTCTAATCTCATCATATTATGTTATTTGGAGTTACAATGTTAAAGTAGAAAAAATCCTTCTAGTCAAGAGAACAGAATCTCTGGCCTAGGTGGAGTCCTAACGTTCTAGTTGGGCCAAGTCAATCACCTGGCCAAAGGACCACACCTACAAAGGCAGGATCAACTTAAGTCAGGCTAAAGTGATAGATGCCATAAACTCTCCTTTACTGAGTATTATCTATATTCCTCCTTCCCAGAATTTCGGCTCCCTGCTACCACGAGGTCTGATCAGTCTGTCTACTTTTCTGAGGCCTGAGTTAGAAAGGTACAACTTCTCCATTTCTTTTCTTTCTCTTTCTTTTGGGTACAGCCCAGAATGTAAATATGCTTTTCTGATACTTTAGATTTCCTTACTTTTTTTCTAAAGCTCCCTTCCCTGCCATATGGCTGCTGGAATGGGTCTGACCTCCAGGACATGACTTTTTCCTTCCCTTCTCCAGGCACCTACTGAGGAGTTACAGCTTGCCTACCCACGGATGTTCTTTCTTTAAACTCTGATAAAATTGCCCTTGAGCTTCCATTTAAGTTCATTCCTAAATTCTTTTATTTATGACACCATGAATCCAAAGGGGGCCCCCGATCTCTGTATCATCTAGCAACCCAATGAGAACCCCAAAATTCTAGTAATAATAATAATAAACTCTATTTTCCCATAAATGTTGTATAATTACTTATAAAGCACAAAGAATATAAACATTTTTCACAAAGAGAAAAACTTGATTTCCACCACATTTGGCTTATTTTAAATATTGCTCAAAGTTTTCATAAAATGAAAGCTTTATTTTCTATATAACACATGTGAATTCTGTGGGCATTTTTCCATTCTAAGATTATATAACAGTAAGTATTAAGCAAATCAGACAGACCTAGATTCAAACACGATACATAATCCTTATCTACAGTAAGGATGGATAAAAAGCATGTTTCATTAATGTTATATTGTTTTTATAAAACTTAACAGGAAAGCAATACGAACAATGTTATACATTGTGTTGGTTAGATTGTTTTACCAACCTGACAGAACCTAGATAGAGTCATCTGAAAAGAGGACACCTCAGTTGAGAAAATACCTCTGTGCTGGCTGGTTTTTGTGAACTTGACTGGGATGAGGAAATCTTAATTGAGGAAATCCCTTTTTAAGACTGTCTTATAGGCAAGCTTGTAGGGCATTTTCCTAGTTAATGACTGATGTGGAAAGGTCCAGAAAATTATGAATGGTTCTCTTAAGAGAGCTCATCACTAGCAAGTTATGCACACAGAAAAGTATACTACTAATCCACTGGCAGGATAACACAGTCCTATATTACCAAGTTTTTTTCCTTCAGATAATCCTGGAAATGATAGCAGCTCTGTTTCTATAAACAAAGTCAACCATAAAGTATATTTAGACCCAAAATGAGACAAACTACAAAAGTGCCTACAAAGGGATCACATGTCATAGACAAGTCCACTAAAGAACTACATTTGGCCCAACATGTTTAAATAGAGAAGGACCAAAAATGGGAAGCAACAAAACAATTCATACAAAATCTTCCTTTTTCCTTCCGATTTCATGCTCTGTCTCAGATCACATATGAAAGCATTGACTTTAGTCATACTTCACAGAATGTTGTTTAGTAAACAATTACCTATGGTAGGTGTGGCAGCACATGCCTTTAGTCTCAAGCACTCAGGAGGCAGAGGCAGATGGATCTCTGTACATTCAAAGCTAGCCTGTGCTACATACAGAGTTCTAGGTCAGGCAAGGCCTTAAACTAAACAATGTCATATATAAACTAAGAAGGTTATATGGCATCTAAAAAAAAAAAAAAGGAAACAGTAATTTAAGTTACTATTTATTTCAATTTTTATAAAAACTAAAAGTTTAACTAATAAACCCTTTTCATGATGCATAACCTTTTGTATCACTTTAGTTTTCTGATAAAATATTTTAAGTTAAACCTTGAATACAAAAGCCTGAGAATAATCTGTAGTAACTGTCCCATATTTTGACACAAACCAAATTATACAATGTTCCAGTGTTAGATGAAAACAGTTTGGGTTTCTGAAACCCAAAGTATAGAATGTGGAAAAGCATTAGCTAAATCTGAAGTCTCCACTAGAAACAGTGAAGTACAACAGAAAATTTTCAATAACCAAACTGTCTAGGATAACATTCAAAAACCATAAAGGAAAAGGTTCCATATCTTATTATGAAAGGGTTCAAAGGAAAGGGAGATTCAATGCTGACTCACAATCATCCAAAACAGCATTAAACATAAAGATCACCCTTTGGAGGGGGGAAAGGGGCATGATTAAATTCTCACCAAAATATCTAATCTACTCATACAAACCCCTATCAAAAGGTAGTGCTTTGTACTGAACAAAGTTTAAAAGATAGAGGTAATAACTTTAAAATAGTTCCTAAAATAACTGGTTAAAAGAATAAACAACTTGAGAACTTACAAAGGCTCTGAGTCAACAATGTTTCCATGCCATGGCCCAGAGTAAAAACAAAAGCTGCCCACTGAAAGAGAAACCTGTATTTTATCAGAAGAAACTAAATTTATTTGTTCATTTCCTACAAATGGCCCAGAACCTTTCACTTCAATTTCTGTTTTCTTGGCAGGTAGACAATCCACAAAAGCAACAAAACACACAAAATATAATATTCTTCCAAATTTTAGTCCTAGAGTAGAAATGCCTCCATAACAAACTCATTAAAGGTCACAGAGAAGCAAATGTCTAGTTCTGTTACTTAAAAAACACAATTTTGTTCCATTAGCTAGACAATGCAAAATAGTAACAGTATACACATTTAACATACTAGGAATAACAGGTAGCTAGAGAGTCAAAGAATAGTATTTGTTATCAATTTTTGAAACTTAATTACACACAATCCATATCCACTATTACAACAGAGAAAAAATGCTACATTTTTTTTCTTAAACTTTATTTTGAAGTTAGTTTTGACAAAAAGGCATAAGAATGTAACATTTTAGAAACATTTAGATAAAACTCATGATAAAACTGTTTCCTTTGTCCTAAAAATAAGCCAAAATAAACAAACAAATCAATACCAGGGATGTCTAACAGACTCCCAAAACTTGCAGCCTATTGCTATTGTCCTTGGTAACCCCCGGGAAGTACAAGATTAAGTCCCTATTGTTAAAGACACCATGTACTTCAGAAACAGGGCCCAGAGACCCAGAGTTGGAAGTGGCCTGAATTCCCACTCCCTGGGGAGTAGCTTTCATGGCACTAGAAGGGACCATGCAAGCTTCTACCCAGTTATGATGCCTATGAACCACACCAACCATCTGGTACTGAAAATCTAGCTAGCTACTCAGTGCTAGTAAAATTATGGTTACTGCAGGAGAATCGACAGTCACCAATTTACTAAACTACCATACTAATCCCTAATAACAACCTATAAACAGTTGTCTTTATACCCACAGATTAAGTACAGTCTTCGCCCCCTCATCAAGAAAACTTCTTCCATTAGAGACCACTGCAGAAACCACAACCAATCAATATGCAGAGTTGTGCAGCTTAGTACCAATGGATTCATGTACAGGACACTCCCACACCCAAGACACAGGGAACATTGCAGATGGGGTGGAAAGACTGTAAGAGCCAGAGGATCAGGGAGTTTGCTGTAAGACTGTGTAGCAACATCAGAACCTACATGTGTTAAGTCTCACCAACATGACTGCCCAAACATGAGCTGAACTAGAGATATTAACAAACATGCCAAACCAGACAGACCAGGAAAAGCCCACAACTCTTCAACCCAACACAAAGATCTACAAGCAATTGAGTAAAGCTGGGAGCAGAAGAGATGGCCCTCTCCATGGAAGACCACACCCAGTGCCTGTCAGCCCTGAAAAAATACATACAAGTGATGCTATGTAAACTCAACAGATTATGGTTAGGAATATGTATGTTTATATAAGTACATGCATGCAATAATTAATTAAAAAAGAGGCAACGAATCTGAAAAAGAATGGGGAAGGATCTATGGGAGGGTTTGAAGGGATAAAAGGGAAGGGAGAAATGTAATTAAATTACACCCTCAAAAAATAAACAAAAATTTAAAAGCTCACTGTCTTGGAACTATGACAAATGTATACATTTTTCCATTTCTCTCTCTTTTTCTTTACAAAATACTGTTATTTCCCACAAAAGCAATATAAAATATTTCATAAATCAATGTAATATAATGAATAATGTATGCAAATATCATAAAGTAGCAACTAAGAACTAAATCTGAACTGAGTAATTTTTAATCAGGTAGATGATTAATTGTGAGTTATCCAAACATTACAATTATTGTTATTTATGATAATAGAAATTACCTAAATTTATATATATTCACAGTCTTTTTGTTTGTTTGTTTGTTTCCCTGTGTAGCTTTTGGAGCCTATCCTGGAACTCACTTTATAGACCAGGCTGGCCTCGAACTCAACAGAGATCTGCCTCCCTCTGCCTCCTGAATACTGGAATTAAAGGCATGTGCCACCACCGCCAGGCTGAAAAATGTCTTTTAAGTGACTTCATAATTACTAACTGAGGATGTGGTCTCTTTTCAATCAATACTAATCCCCAAATGACTTTCCTAGTTTTGAAAACTGAGGATCACATTATCTTGAAACTCCCTCATATCTTCTGAACTGAATTTTAAGTAGAATAAAGAAAGACAGGGTTTATGAGTTAGGAGAAAACATGCACTAAATGCCCAGTACATGCCTAGATAGCTTGATCTGTATGTACTCTCATGTTTCATTTCACTAAAATTATGAATTACACATTAACTTTCAATTTACAGATAAGGAAATTAAGATACAGAAAAGCTATGAAACATCCAATACTCCACAGATGATTAGTAAGTAGAATTTCTTTTAAGTCCCCCAACACAGTGTACTATTCTTGCAATACCAGGTGTATACATGTGATGAATGTATAGTGTGTTCCTACTCTACCTACTTACTCCAAAAACTTATATATTATTCTTGGAAAGATAATACATCAGACAGCAAACTGATAAGAACAGATGCTATGCCTGATCTTGGCCAAAAGCCCAAGAAGCAATTAACTGGAATTTAAACATAGGTTTTTTTTGTTTTGGTTTGGGTTTTTTTTTGGTTTTTTTTGTTTGAGCTGAGGATTGAACCCAGGGCTCTACCACTGAGCTAAATCCCCAACCCTTAAACATAGATTTACGTGCTGGAGATATGGCTCAGGAATAATACTTGCCTAGCTTATCATTTAATCCTTAACATGGAAAAAAACAAAATAAACCCACAACTATGAAACATAAGTTGTCTAACTATAAAACCTAAGCTGTAAGTCATGCCAAGTTTAGTTCTGTACATTCCTAGAAAAAGCAGAAAAATTTTTTTTACAGTTTTGTGTACAGAGAACTTTTCAGCAAGGTAAAGACCATTAGAATTATTACAGATGAACCAGGCTTGGTGACACACCTTTAATTCTCAGAAAGCAGAGTTTTATAATGTGGCACACAAATTTTTAATGCTGTAAAAATCTGAAAGCATAAGATGTACCAGTGGATAAAAAATTAGTGATGTGTTTTAATAAAAAAAAAAACCTGTATATACAATATGATTTTACCTTTTTTAAATGTAAAATAAGCATGGCTATATAAAAGCATATTGCTGAGATAATAATTCTATATACTACATTAACAGTTTTAATTACTATGAGATAAAATAACCAGGGAATTTATCCCCTTTAGTATCATTTCAAGTTATTTTTTTAAAACAGCACATATTATTATTACCATCTGTAAAAAAAAAAAAAAAAAAAAATACGTAACTAAGACAAAATACACAAAGTTGAGAGAACCCAGGAGAAAACATAAGCATAGATTGTTAACCTATCCATGAATATCAGGGAAATCTGTGAATTTGTATAGGAAGAAACTGTATCACGGTTTTCATATAGACCTAGACAACCTACATAGTACTGAGAGTGGTAACGATGACTTTTGTCAAAAACAGAATTTAATGTTCATGTAACATTATAGTTATTACAAAAATCTCAGAATATTTTCACTACTTTACAATTATGGTTGTCATTAGACTTACTGCTAGATCATCTTATACTTAAATGCACTAATAAGGAAGTACATATACTTTCATACCACATATTTGTTCTTATTTATTTTAGTGTTTCAATTAATAGTTTTGTTTGATTAGAGATTTTTAGGGGAGGAGCTAATTCTGTTTTTCTTCTTGAGACAAGGTGTCATGTATCACAGGGTATCCTTGAACTGATCCTCTTGCCTCCAACTCCAAAGTGCTGGGATTACAGGTGTGTACCACTACATCCAACTATACGTGGTGGTAGGACAGAACCAAGGCTAAGTGATGCTAAGTTGCACTCTACCAAATGAGCTGAACTCTCAGCCCAACAAGGTTCTTTTTCAATCCAATTTATTTTCTTTCATTTACCTTCAATTATTATATAAAAGAACCACAGCTTTCTCAAGGCTATCAATGGTGTTCTCAGAACCTAGCAAAAGTTAAGAACCTATGAAGTCTACAGGCCAGGAAGTCAATACTGAATATACTCAGTAAAGAATTAAGAAGGGCCTAAACTCAGGAAACAATGCAAATCATTCCAGTAGAGATCACACCAACCTATTTCTCTAACATTATTTTTAAAGACAGGATTTCACTATGTAACCCTAGCAGGCCTGAATGGAACTCAGTATATTGACAAGACTGGGGTCAAACTCAGAGATCTGGAAGTTCTGCTTCTCAAGTGCTGAGATTAAAGGTTTGTGCCATTGCTAATACAAAAGTCTTAATTCCCTTCCCTGAACCAACTTTTTGGCATATTCTCACTTGCTCTGAGTTCTCTCCTTGATACAAAATAACCAATGTGCCTTGGAAGCTTTCTTTTTTCATCCCAACATAAATCTATTTTATTACTTCTTTGAGAATTTCAAACAATGTTTTGATTATATCTATACCACCACTTTATACCTATTTCTTGACTTAACCATTTATATTTTAATTCTAAATCTTAAAAAATTTATTCTCACTTCAACTGATTTCTCATCTACCAGATTAACATTTTAACTTAAAGTTTTCATTTCCTGAGAATTTCATGAGTGTGTACTTACATCA
This sequence comes from Onychomys torridus, assembly GCF_903995425.1. Taxonomy (NCBI): domain Eukaryota; kingdom Metazoa; phylum Chordata; class Mammalia; order Rodentia; family Cricetidae; genus Onychomys; species Onychomys torridus. The sequence goes on along the minus strand of NC_050452.1, from coordinate 82,953,120 downwards.
TTTCTACTCTCTCTCCTGTCCAACTCCTCCATGTCCCCCAACCCCTTCCCAAATTCAACTCTTATGACTTACATGTGTGTGTGTGTACACATACCCTACTACATCCACCATTTAGTGTTGCTCAAATGAACATATGCTTAGAAATGATCACTCAGAATTGGGTATCAGAGGACTTGTCCCTGGATGAAGCTCCCTCACCCTCTCTGGAAGCCAGAGTACTCTATAGCTCCTCATGCAGGGGTGGGAGCTTGTGAGATTAACCCATCCACACTGGTATGTCAAATGGTGGTGTTATTATGCAGGTCTTGTTTAGGCAATCATATTGTTGAGATTTCATGGTCCAGCTTCTCTGTCATGTCTTTGCAGCAGACAATCTGGATCTCTGGCTCTTATCTTTCTGAAAACCTCTTCCATGATTTTTTCCTGAGCCTTAGGTATAGGGGTTGTATTACAGATGTGCCAAATGGGATTAAGCATTTCAGTCACTTATTTTTTGCATTGTGATAAGCTATAGATCTCTGTAGTAGCCTCCATCTACTGCAAAAATAAGCTTCTTTGTTGAAGGATGAAAGGTACACCCATCAGGCTGGACTGGTACTCAGGCTGCTCAACTCAAACTAGGCCTTCTTCAAATGTCCAGGTTAATATTCTTAAGACCCAAGTTCCATCCCTAGCACAGTTTCAAAGAGAATGAGTAAACTTTAAACATTTATTTATCAACCTGCTCAATGGTTCCTAATGTTTTTAATAGTATAGGTAAATAAGAGATTTTGGAGCTATACAGTATCTACCAGTAAAAATAAGTGTGTGGTTAACTAATGAGTGCTTCTAAAATAAAGCTACACTACAACTTTTTTATTTAAATATTAATAAGAGCCAGGCAGTGGTGGCGTGCACCTTTAATCCTGGCACTCAGGAGGCAGAGCCAGGTGGATCTCTGTGAGTTCGAGGCCAGCCCGGGCTACAGAGGGAGTCCTAGGAAAGGTGCAAAGCTACACAGAGAAACTCTGTCTCAAAAAAACAAAAATAAATAAATAAATATTAGCAAGAGACCTCAATTTATGTATTTTAAAAATATTTGCTGCTCTGGAATTGAAATGTGTGTCAATGACATAAAGACAAAACTAATATTCCTTATGTAGGCACAGATCCCACACATAATCATGGTTTAATTTGTCCTATTAACTTCATGTTCCTATTCAAGTCATGAAAGTTAATCAGAAGTTAAATTGACTCTCCAAAATTTAACATCTGCAACTACATATTTGTTGATGTAATTTCCACTGCTTATAATGGCACTTATGCATTTAATACACATTTCCTAAGTTCTTACTATATACAAAGCATGACATGTTTCCTATTATGTTTCAAACACTTGAGCTATAAAGATGAAGTATATATCATCTGTACTCTTCAAAATGACATAGTCTAGAAGAAAAGCCAAGACATAAACCAGGTAATTATAAGACCCAGTGGCAAATTTTATCAAAGAGGAACACACACGATACTAAAGGCATACAAGAAAAATCATAAAGCAAAGCCTGGAAGTGTCAGATAAGGTTTCCTAGATTAAGTAGCACCTGAGGTGAATTATTAAAGAAGTCAGTGGGGTCATAAAGTGTAAGGTACTGTAGGCACATTTAAAGCACAGACCAGACTCTAAGTTACTCACTGTGGCTAAGCTAAGGAATATGTGAGAAGAAAGAATAATAAATAAGAAAACTGGAGAAGTAAGCAAAGAAAAGATCTTGACGGGCCTTCCTTATGGTGCTATGAAATGTGCACCTTATTGTAGCAGACTAGGCAACAAATACCCTGAAAAGCACACAGGTTAGGAATTCCACTTAGTATGTGACCTTCATGAAATCTGCTCAATTTCAATATTCTCAAATATACAATAGGGATTAATAATATCAATTTCACCAATACTATAATAAATATTTCATTTAAATCTAGCATAAGGATAGTAAACTGCTTACACCCTGAATTGATAGTAGTTACTAATTTTTATTTATTTATTTTTGTTTGTTTTTTGAGACAGGATTTCTCTGTATAACTCTGGCTGTCCTGGAACTTGCTCTCTAGGCCAAGCTGGCCTTGAACTCAGAGATTCCTCTGCCTCTGCCTCCTGAGTGCTGAGATTAAAGGCATGAACCACTACCAACCAGCTAATTTTTAATCTTTAAGTAATAATTAAAAAACAAAAAATTTAGCTGGATATGGCTCACATCTGTAATTCCAATACTAAATAGATTGAGGCAAGAGGAGTGTCTTGAATTATAGACTAGCTTGGGCTGTAAAGTGAAATCCTGCCTCAAATGCAAGAAATAAAATTACAACAAAAATAGATTATGCAATGAAGATCTTACATGACCTACATCTTTACCAAAAGTTTACTGACTCAACCTAAAACATAATGTAGAACCAGAAAATATTAACTATTATTATAACTGAAACATTTTAAGTATGAAATAGAAGGCGAGTTGAAATTTACAAAAAAATCTGTCTGGTGATAGTATATATAAAGGAACAAAAGGAATGTCAGAAAATGATAAAGATGTTTCTGTAATCGATTTTCTTTCCTTTTTTTCCTTTCTTCATGGGGGGGGGGACAGATTTCTACCTCTGCTTACTAATCCCTGTAAGTTAAAACCTATTATGTACTCTGTAACAGCACTAAATCTTACTGTCAGTTAGCATATTCCCTTGTTTGTTATAACCAGATTTAAATGCCCTATTCATGGAAAAATAAGCACTCTAGTCAAACATATCCCACTGTAATCAGGAATGTTAACTTGCATGTTTACTAATAAGAAGCTGCAATGGCTAGTATATACTGGTTATAGCTTTTATTGCAGATCTGCTAGATATCATTCTAAACACTATGAGAATCAGATCATTTAATCATTATTCAACTCTGAGATAAGTGCTCTTACTAGCTTCTTATTATAAACAGAGAAACTGAAACAGAGAAATTAAATGTATTTCTGACAGCTACAACATGGAAAATGCAAGTCTCAAATTCTTAAGAATCCTACTGTCTAGGTCACAGTATTTTCAGAAATATTAGTTTAGATTACATGTGTAAAGGCTATGGGGATGAATTTTCTTAGTTCCACTCCATAGTAAAGACTTAATCCAAAAGGGAGGGAGAGAAAGAAAGGCAAGCTACTTTATCTCAGTAAGTAATAGGACACAGATAAAGCATGCTCAGTACCCTAGGTTCAACTTCAACATCCCATATCCTTATCATACACAAAACACTACTTTAAATGTCTTAATTTCCTAGAACCCTAAGTTCAATAGCTTATAGCCATTAAAAAATTAATAAACATGTACTAATTGGTTAGGTATGGGTTTGGTTTTGTTCACCCCTTTTAAAATTACTTCCTTTAAAAACAGAGTCTTGCTATACAGTAGAAACCTGTTCTGAACTTGCCACTCTCCTGACACAGTCCTCCAAGTGTTGAGATTTCAGGTATGTTACTATGCCTAGTGTAGTGGTTTGAAAGAATGGCCCCCACAAGCTAATGTATCTGGAATGTTTGTTTCCCAGCTGGTGGACAGTTTGGGAAGGACTAGGAGGTGTGGCCTTGTTGGAGGAGGTATGTCACTGGGAGGTGGGCTTTGAGGTTTCACATCATTCCCAGTTAGTGTTCTCTCTGTTACCTCCAACTCATCAGTAAGCTCTTAACTACTGCTCTAGTGCCATGCCTACCTGTCTGATGTCATGCTCCCTGCCATGACGGTCATAGACTCATCCTTAAATAAATGTAAGTAGGCCCCCAATTAAACGCTTTCTTTTTTAAGTTGCCTTGATCATGGTGTCTCTTCATAGTAATCAGATAATAAACTAAGAAACCCAGCTAAGGGCTGGAGAGATGGCTCCGAGCACTGACTGTTCTTCCAAAGGTCCTGAGTTCAATTCCCAGCAACCACATGGTGGCTTACAACCATCTGTAATGAGATCTGGTGCCCTCTTCTGTCCTGCAGGGATATGTGCAGACAGAACACTGTATACATAATAAAATAAATAAATCTTAAAAAAAAAAAAAAGAAGAAAAGAAACCCAGCTAAATAATATTTTCCCGATTCAAAGTTTTCAAACCTGAAACAATTTTACACTGTTTCAGGGTTTACTCTTAATTTGTATCTGTAATGCCCTCTGCAAGCTCTGTATTAAAGGCTTGGTTAGCAGCTAATGGGCTCCAGGGAGGTGATGGTGTCAGTACTTCAATGTATCAGTGGATTAACCTACTAACAAAGTCATAATTTGATGGCATTACTGGGATGGAAAATGGTAGAAATTAGGAAATGAGTAGTCATTGAGGGCATGCCTTGTAAGGATATGTCTTGTCCCTACCCCATCCCTGCTTCCTAGATACCATAAGTGAACAGCTTTTCTCTTCTTTGCTGTGGTCCAAAAATTATAGAGCCAGCAAACTGTGAACTGAAACCTTTGAAATCATGAGCTAAATTTTCCCTCCTTTGTTTCACTTGGCTATTTTGTCATATTAACAAAGTGACTAGCAGTCTCCATTCTGTACAGAAGTCACTATTTTTGATAAATTTACACAAACATGTTGCATTAAATATGAGCCTATAGGATGAGCACTTATTTTGGAGGTTTTGTTTTGTTAACATTATGATTAGAAAGTAACAGACATATATGCACAGGTCTCCATAAGCTTTGCAATGTCTCCTTTACATCTTTCATACTTCTCTTTAGAACTAGGTATATTAACGAGTACAGAATGGGTCTTTGAACAAGGCTTTTAATTTTCAAGATGCAAAACATTAGAAATATTTACCATGAAGAAGTTAACCAAACTACTCAAAAATCTTCCTCAGAGGATAGGAAGGCAGAGTGAGGGAAAAGGAAGAGAGAACAGAAGGGGGAGGAAAGGAAGAAGGAATAAAAAGAGGGGGAAAGTGGGGAGGGGAGGGGAAAGAGAAATGAGATCTCACCAAGTAAAGCAATATGCAGAGATAATACAGCCAAGTTCTTAGGGGAAAGTAAGTAAACATGAGTCTGGGTTTCACACTGTAAGATTCCTGGGCAATGAAAGAATACACTATGATTCAATTAAAATTGAAGTTGCCCAGAGATAAAACTCTATTTCAGGTACCAGTGTTAGTACAGCTAATAAAGCAAAGATGTGGTATTTTCATTGTGAAGCATGAAACATGGGTTAATAATTACATTTTTGCTGTTTATTTGACGACTTTATTATTATTTCTGGATTAAGACATGTATTATTGAACAACTTTAAAATTACAAAATAGCTAAAGGAAAAAGAACATGGCAAGGTTCACCTAAATAATGTTCCTTTAAAGTATAAAATAGTAAAAGAAATTTTAAAAGAAAAAAAGTTATCTGAGAAATTAAACCCCAGAAACCAAAATTCAGAGTTCTGGCTCACAGATCCAATTGATTTCAAAATACAGGAAACAAATCAAACAGCCAGAACCCAGTAAACCATAATGACTACCAAATGTAACCAAATTTGTAAGTTCTCATAAGACTGCAAACCTTTAAAAAGTTGGTAAAATTCACTTGCCATTCAAACCTTCACAACATACCAGAGTTGTGTTCCCTGTTTTCTTGTGGCTCTTCCCTCCCTTTCCTCTCCTTTCCTACTATTTTTCCCTGAAATTTTACTTTGAAGATGAAAAGCAATTATTAAGTATTATAATTCAACTTTTAGATATAATTTTACAAGTATCTAAACTTAATACCCTGGAGCTCTTTGTAGCAAAGATAAAATGTTATCTAACCAGGGCTATTTCTCACATTCATTATATTTAAATAATGCTCTATGACAAATTCTTGCCAATGGAATTTGGGGAAATGTCCCTTTCAGTTCTTAAGAAATGGTCTGTGAGCAATAAACAGCATCCCAAGATCCTGGGAATGGAGAAGTCACAAAACATACTGTGCTCTAAAGTAATTACCACAGTAGACAACCATGCTAACCAGGACACACAAACTTCTGCATGTTAAGGCACTAAAATTTTATAGTGAAGTTATTGCCATAATTAGCCTTAGCAGTAATGACAGAAATTCCTAAATATTTTAATCCCTCTTAATTAAAGGTGTTTATAATGAATATTCTAGAAAGGTTAAAGTTCCTTTAGATAACATTACATTTCAAAACCGAAATAATATTCCACCTTGACTTTGTTATAATTTCTTTAAACAAAAAGGATGAATGTCCAATGTTACAAATAAACTATCCAAATACTTGGCTTTTTTGTTTGTTTGAAGTAGGGAGCTGCCTTTTTTGTTTGGGTGGAGGGGTGGTTTGGTTTGGTCTGACAGGGTCTCAATATGAAGCCTGGACTGACCTAAACTACAGGGTTCTGCCTCTGCTTCACAAGGGCTAGGATTGTAGGCATGTGCCAGCAGGCTTTAGAGGATGAGGGGAAAGAGGAGTCCCTACTCACTGTTGATGGGAGTGTAAACTAGTATAGCCAGTTTAGAAATTACCTCAAAGAATTAAAAATTATCACTCCTACATATACACTCAAAAGACTCTATATCCTATGACAGTGATAAGCATGCACATTCATATTTATTATTGATGCTATATTCATGATAACAAGGAAATGGAATCAGTCTAGATGCCTATAATAAAAATGTGGTATACACACACAATGAAATTTTACTCAGCTGTAAAGAAAAACTAAATGTGCAAGGTAATGGATAGCTTGGAAGGCATTATATTAAGCCAACTGACCCAAATGCAGAAAGACAAAACCAATGTTCTCTAATCACATGCAGATTCTAGATTGTACATATGTATGTATATAAGTGGGAATAAATGTGGGTGAAGCCTACAATACTACACTGGACTCCCAAGAAAGAGATTCTGAGGAGGGGGAGGGAGGACAAAAGAACATACATGACATGAAACAAGACAGGGTGCAGGACAGAAACAAAGGGTTAAAGTGTGGGGAGAGAGAGGGAAATCAAAACAAAGGTTTTTCAAAGTGCCATAGTGATAATTAACACTTTGTATGTTAACTTTTTAGATAAACCAAAGTATATTTTCCCTTCTAATGAAGTTATCCCTACAAACATATATATGTGTGTGTGTAAAATTTTCACTGTTTATATATTAAAACTTCCACTGGATATTTTGAAACCTCACTGTATACATACAAAACTTAGAATATATACTAAGATCATTGTTGTTAAAACTAAAATAAAATCTAACTAGGAAAACTGATATTTTTAAGAATCACTTTTTATTTTTAATTATAAGTGTATGTATCTATATATAGTTATATTCACATGAATGTGGTTGCCCTCTGAAGCCAGGAGAGTCAGCTCCCACAGAGCTGGCATTAGAGTCAGTTATGAGCTGCCTAACATGGGTGCTGAGAGCCCAACTCTGGTCCTCTATCAGAGTATTATGCTCTCTTAATCACCTCTCCAACTTCAAAATTGGTATTTTTAAAGAGACATGAACTTAACTTTCAATGCAATTATTTACACATTCTCACTGCCCTGTCTTCACTCCCATCCCCCAAAAAGGAAAAAGGGGGAATCCCTTAAATTAGAACCAAGTGAAATGGCTACTGCCTATAACTACAGTAGGGAGGCTGAGGCAGGAGCACGGTAAGTCTGAGATAAGCCTATACCAGGGCAAGACTCTTCAAAAAAAAATTTAAAAAGCAAATAACTTTAAAAATTGTGATTGATTCTTTTAACCTTTCCTGGTTTTAATTTATACTCCTCACCATTATGGTTTTCCAAAAACATAAATTAAAATTAAATTTAAAAAACTTAAAATCCAGTAACACATTACTCTATACAAAACAATGAAAATAGCAAATCTTCATAAGATGGTAAGAAAGCTTTGCTTCCACTCAGAGACTCCTAAAGCTTTTATTTACCAGAATCAGTCAACATGAACTGTAAGAATTAACACTTCTATGACTGTACATAAATTCTGGTTCTCTGATCCATTTGAATGTTTGATTGTATTCAAACATGTACAGAACTTAAGAATCCTCCCAGGGGATATGTTACAAAAATTCATAAGCAATGAAACTAAGAGACTATTCAAAAACAGTAAATACACCAAATACGGCTATTTATTATAAAGCTAAACTGACAACTTTTTTTTCTAGAAAAAGTACATCTCATATGCTTACAAATACTTTATGTATCTCAAAGGCCTCTGAAATACTTCTTTTGCCCTTCTGTGCTGGAAACCAAACCCAGGGCCTCACTAAGTTGTACACAAAGCTACACCTCCAGCCGTTGTTTTCTTGATCCCTAACTCACAGTTAAGCACTATTGTTTTAGGTAATTAATGAGTATTTGTACTTAAAAACACTTTTCCACACTTATAATCAGAGCAGGAGCTGGCAGTACTGAAATAAAGCATCTACTATGTGCCAAACATGTTTTCTCTTCCTTTTCTCACAAACTTACTGAAAAGATTATCATCTGGACACAGGTAAGAAAATATGTACAAATTCTAGATATTCTCAAGAGAAAGAGAATAAGAATGAATACGAATTACATGGCCATGGTCCTAACAGGTCTGTAAAAGTTAAGTCCTTTTTCCACTGAACTGCACACATTAGGCTGCTCTTCAAGTACTGGTAATAGAAAACAGCTTCTTACCTCTCCTCTTCCCCAGCCCCCACTGTGCAGTGAACAACATACTGTTTCTTCGTGAGACCCGGTTCAGAAAAGAGCAATCTCTGGCCACAACACTGACCACAGCCTAAAAGCACCAAATCTGTATTGTGACTCCACCTACAGTCAAGGCCTAGCTGTGTGGGCTAACTAAACAAACACAAATGTAAAGGCGGTGAGGTAAATCAGCAAATAAATACAATAAAATGCCGTTTATATATAGTTCTGAAATGCACTGGGTCTGCCGGCAGATTTACCTTTATCTCCGCTTTTTGCTTTGATTCTTCTAAAATAGCTTTCCAGGAGCACACAATGAGTTGATGATCACAGAAGCAGCTTGATCTAGGTTTGGGAGACTTGAGGAAAACACGTTGGGTTGTACATGATCATGTTGATGGGCAACTGAGACTGCCAGAAGCAGTAAGGAAGCGTCTAAAAATGCTGTGATGTGCTTCCACTGTGTACAAACAGCTCAGCTAAACTCCTCAACACAATCCTCCTAAACAGTCTAAGCTAAATAAGCTGGCTGGGTTAAGATGACAGCTCCGGTAACTTCCTCTTCCTCACTGACCTCCTCAGTTCCACGTGTCCACGCCTTTCCCTCTAGGAGGCAGGACACCAGCAAATTTCAAATTCACAAAATCGATCCCATCCCACCCTCAACCACTGGCCAAGAAGGCCAGTTTCCCTTCCTTCCTCTGCCTTTCCTGGGTGATTTTTCCTAGGGTTAGGGAGGAAAAAAACAAAAAACAAAACAAAAAAACAACAACAACAACAAAAAAAAAACCTTACCAACGATAAAGTAATCTGCAGCAGCAGCAACAACAACAACAACAACAAAGAACGTTTTTAAAACTCAGCCTCTCCTCGCACAGCCTGAAAGGAAGGACGTCCAAGAGGAGCTGCGAACCCCACGTCTTCCGAGATTTACTGTTTTGATTCACTTTCCCTCGGCTTCCCCCCCGCGCCAGCCGGGGAAAGGCCTGCAGTTGTTAGAACGCCAAAATCTGCCTTCGCCTCCCCCTCGGGAGACGCGGAGGCGGCCCAGGCCACCGCCAGCCGCGTGTCCCGCCCCCGACCCTCACCTGGCCAGGCCCGGGGCAGCGCCCTGGGCCCGCGCGAGCACGGCGTCCCGGGAGCGTCCGGGGAGGCCGGCGGGCGGGCGGGCCGGCGGGCGGGCGGGCGCGAAGACGGTTAGGCCGCGCTGCAGGCCGGCGCGCTTCCTGCCGCGGCCCCAACCTCGGGAACCGCGGCCCGAGCCGCCCGCCCGCCGCTCGCCGCCCGCCGCCCGCCGTGGGAGCCGCACTCCCTCCCGCGTCCACGACCTGGGGCCCCGCCGAGCACTTCTCACCTGCGAGGCTCCCGAGCCCGGGCCCGGGCCTCGAAGCGGGAGGACCGCGCCGCTCAGGGGTACCCCCGCCCCGGACGCGGGCCCCCTCCCCACACGCACACGACCGGGAACCCGCGCCCCCTGAGGCGACGCGGGCCGGCTCCCGCCGCCCGACCCCGCACACACGCACACACGCACACCCACTCGCCGCGGGGCCGCCTCCCGCCCGCCAAAGTCCCAACTCACACACCCACACGCGTCCGTCCCTCGCCCACCTCACTTCCCACCCCCCCCCCCCCGGGGGGACGCGCTCCCCCTCGCTCCACTCCCGGTCCTACTCCGAAGCACGGGAAACACTCTACCTCATTCTCCTCCGCGGGCCCAGGAGGAGCAACAGCAGCCATTTCCCCGCGGCAGGGGACACGGACGGACACACACACACACGGACACACACGCGCACGCGCGCGCACCAGGCCCCCACAGAGGCTCCCCTCCAGACCTCAGACGCAAACACAAACACCCACGCCCGCCCCAAGGGGGCCGCGGCGGCGGCGGCGGCGGCGGCGGGAGGCCGGGCCCCGGAAGGCGGGCGCGCAAGGCCGGGAGCCGAGGCCCGCGCCCCCCTCCACCCCCACTCCACCCACTCCCCCGGTCCTCACCTGCATTCAGCGCGCCAGGGTCCGGGCGGCGGCGGCGACGGCGGCGGCGGGGCGGCTGCTGCTGCTGCTGGGGCTGCGGCGGCGGGGGAGGCGGCGGCGGCGGTGGCGGCGGGGCTGAGGGCAGTAAAGACATGCAGGCAGCCCGCCGGGGGGAGAGGCACCGGCCGGAGGGGACGCGGGGCGGGCGGGCCGGGCCGGGCCGCCTGAGGAACCACCGAGGCGGCGGAGGGCGGCCGGAGGGAGCGGGGAGAGAGACTAGACGGATCGGGAAGGAGGGGAGGGGGAGGGCGGGGAGAGGGGGACGCGGGCCGGGCCGAGCCGAGCCGAGCCGGGCCGGGCCGCGGGACTCGGGACCACGGCGACCGGGGCGCGCAGGAGAGGCCCCGCGGTCGCCGGAGAGACGCGGCCGCCGCTGCTGCGAGAGCCTCGCGGAGCCCGGCCTTGGCCTTGGCCTTCCTGCGCTGAGGCTGCCGCCGCCGCCGCCGCCGCCGCCGCCGCCGCTGCTGCGGGGGGTTTGCTGCCGAGCCGGGTGGCTTGCCGAGGCCGGGGCCGAGCAGAGAGAGAGAAGAGAGGGAGAGACGCGAGCTGTCGGTGCCTTCGCTCTAATTCACACACGTTCACACCCCCGAGGGCCGGGCCGCGGGGGAGGACGAGAAGTCCGGGCGCTATCGCTTTAGAGATTAATAACAAGGTGCAGAGAGTGCGAGCCGGAGGAGAGTTGATTGACGTGGAGGGGCTGGCGGGAGTCAGTCACTCCCCAGCGCCGAGGGGTGGGGAGAGGGAGGGAGGGAGGCGGGGCCTCCGCCGCGGGAGGTGCGCGTGCGCGCCAGGCGGCCAAGCCGCTGCTGCTGCTGCTGCTGGCCTGCTGGTTTCCTTCCTCGCCCTCGCTGGTGTTTTGGGAAAAAGGAAAAAAAAAAAAAAAAATTCTCCTTTATTAGATGGAGCCGGGAAGATTTGTACGATGATCGAAACCTACGTGCTTACGGGTGTGGGGGAAGACACGCGGGCCCTTGCGCGGGGCTCCGCACGGCTCCCCGATGCAGGCCCACAGCACAGCCCAGGGCTTTCTAGCTGGTTAAGGAGCCGTCAGGTGAGGGGAAGCGACCCAAGGGAATGTTTTCCGGGCGTCATCCTCAGTGGGTTTCTTGTTTTCTTTTTTAACAAGTAGCATGTGTAAGTTGCGTGGCGGGAGGTGAATTTGAAAACCTCCGACGCTCTGCGAGAACCCCGTCCTATTTTTAAAGCCTCCCTTCTCGCGATAGAAATTGTATTTTGGCAGTTTGCGGCGGTTACAGGATGAAAACATTTGAGTGTAAACTAGAAATATTATTGGTGACCGCGTGAATGGAGCTTGCTATTTTAAGTTCGGAGGGATTTATTTCGCCGCTTGAAGGTTTTTCCACCAACAGACCGAGAAGCCAATTAATTGCGTTTGCTCTTCCGAGGCAGGATGCTGCCTTGGGTTTGCACTTGCAGGCGCTCTCTCTGTCTCTCTCTCTCTCTCTCTCTCTCTCTCTCTCTCTCTCTCTCTCTCTCTCTCTCTCGGTGCATGGCTCTGTGTTGGGTATTTACCGATGTGATAAAAATGCAAATCATTTATGAAGAACTGAACTGCAATTTCATCTTTTCACCAGGAAGTGTGAATGAGTGAAAAAGCCCCTCCCGGCCAAAAAGATCTGTTTTTGTACAAGCTACCTGTTTTTCCATCCTGGTTCAGTTTCTATTTCCCTTGCTAGCAACAATCGCCCCCCACCACCCCCCCCCCACCAACACAAAACACTCTTTGTAAAAGAGGTTAAATGGCCTTAATTCTGGTAGGAGTCTATTCAATCCCAACTATTTTAGTTGAGGCTGACAAAAATACTGGCTATCATCAGTATTCTTTAGCTTTGTAAACAGCAAAGCCAAGCAAGTCACCTCCGGAGGCCAGGACAGTGAACCTGTCTTCACTGCACCTTATTTCCCATCAGATTTCTTGACAACATACCCCCAAAATAGAAAGCAAATGCTGAAAAGGATAAATAAATACTTCGAAATCCAAGTCAGATAAATGGGATACTTACATGTCTCACGGGTCTTCCAGTACCTCTAGGTAGATTTCTAGCTCAGTCACCATAAGCAAACATACATGTGTTATGTTCTCAAAGCACCAGAGACAGTCAAACATGTATAGTCCCTATGCCTGTGCACTTCACGGTCCTCGCAGGGGAAGCTGACACATAAACAGGAAGTTCTCAGAGAATGAGCCAAAAATGAAAGGTGATACAAATGACTTGAACAATGCCTCGAAGGACAGACTGAAAGCGCTGACATTTTTACCTCAGCCATCTGATGCCACCCACCACCATCCTCGTAGTTGCAATCATACAGGGGAAAGAGAGAGGGCCATTGTGGATAGTTTAGAAGCACTAATAAAGGATGTTTGCTCGTCTTGAGGCTCATATTTATGTAGGTAAATGTTCATTGTTGGTGTCTACGTTTGAAGTAGTGAATGTTTCTCAATCATTAGGGACAGGGTAATTAGAACATTTAGAATTTAGAATGTAAATGTTCTTTATAAGAAACTCCGTTGGAGGTGGGGGCTGGAGAGATGGCTCAGTGCTGAAGAGGACTGAGTACTCTTGGCAGAGGATCCGTTTGATACTCAGCACCTACATGGAGGCTTACAACCATCTGTAACTGGATCTGATGCCCTCTTCAGATTTCCTTGGGCACCAGACACACAGATATCCATTTGAGCAAAACACTCGTATACATGAAAGTCAATAAATAATTTTTAAAAGCTCAGTTGAATCCAGGTTGAATTCAAATAATCTCTACTCACAGAGGTATTTTCTGTATGATAGCACTTATATAGACTCTGCAAACAAAAGTAAAGGACTAATTTGCACACACACCCAACTCTTGGCATGTTGGGAACTATACCAGGGATTTAATTTACAAGGCCTCCAGCATCCTCATCAAGTGCTGTATTACTGAGTACTACTGAGCTACATCCCCAGCTCTGGAAAGTTTCAGTCTGTTTGGTTAGTACAGTTTTGAGGGTTTGTTGTTGCTTTGTTTGAGAGACTATCTCACTATGCTGCCCAGGCTATCTTTAACTATCCTCCTTTTTCCTGAGTGCTAGTATTACAGGCTTCTACCAACACACTGGTTTCCCTGACAATTTTTAAAAGTCTGTTTTATAGAACAGAGATGGTGGTGCATGCTTATAAACCCAGAACTTGGGAGGCAGAGGCAGGAGGATTACTTCAAGTTCAAGGCAAAGGGCAGCCTGGCTAAGATTGTTGGCCTGCCACAACTATAGAGTGAGATCCTGTCTCAACAAAAGAAAACTTGCTGGATATTTTTCATGTTTGTTAGATTTTGCCTTTTTAAAAAATTATAAATTAGAATAATATAGAAAATCTCTGCCTTAGCTATTGGGAATGGCTCTGTAATACACATGAGAATACAGATCTATCTTTGACATACTGAGTTTGTTGGTGATATCTCATTTGTTTTTAATTTGTATTTCCTTGATGGCTACTCATCTTTATAGTGATGGATATACCAATTTTCTAGAATTTATCATTACACAATGTACACATTTAAAGAAACATATTCTGCAAATAAGCACAATTATGTGTCAGTGAAAATTAAAAATTGGCCTTTTAAAGAGGTGACTTGAAGCTGGAGACGTGGCTCAGTCATGAAGAGCTCTGTCTGTGGACTTTCCCTACCATCCTGTCAGGCATCTCCCAACTGCCTGGAAACACTCAGGCTCCAGGAGATCCAACACCCTCTCCTGGCTTCCCAGGACACCTGTGAGCAACACACACACACACACACACACACACACACACCACACACATACACACACATACACACACACACACACACACACACACCACACACATACACACACATACACACACACACCACACACACCACACACACACACACACACACACACACACACTTAAATCTTAAAAACAAAAAAAAAGGTAAAAGGATAGTTTATCCAATTGAAGTTTCTTATTTAAGGCCATATTGCCTTAATTGAAATTTTGTTTATATGAAATTTTGTTTATATTTTCTCAGTGAAAAAAGTACTTGCTCTAGCCTGCCTGTGGTGGTGCAGCATGCCTTTAATCCCAGCATTTGGGAGGCAAAGGCAGGTGGATCTCTGTGAGTTTGAGGCCAGCCTGGTCTCTGTGAGTTCCAGCCACATTACACAGAGAAACCCTGTCTTGAAAAACAAAACAAAAAAAGGATACTTATTCTGTAATTTGTATCAAATTGGCATCTGAAGCATTTTATCTGAATAAATTTTCTTGTCCATGTTCTTATTGGTATCCTAATGCTATCAATTTCTGTTCAGCAACTTACTCAAAAGCAAGATTTCAGGTTTTATTTTTTAAACAAAATTACTACTATTTGATTAAATTTGATTTTATTGATTTCAGTACTTATGTTTATAGCAACAAGTGTGTAACTTTTAAGAAAAGTCACACTAAGATTTATTCGATTAAGGTGTAGTTAGTAAAACTGGGCTGGAGAGATGGCTTGGTGGCCAAGAGTGCTCGATGCTTTTTAAGAGGACCTAAATTCTGTTCCCAACATCTATGTTGGGCTTCCAGCTCCAGCGGATCCAAGGACCTTTTCTGGCCTCCAAGGGCACCTGCACACATACATGGTAAACACACACAGAGATAAACACACATAAGGGAGTAAAAATATATCTTAAAAAATGTTAGTAAGATAAGTGTATTTTTACTCCATTTTATGAATATAAAATAACTTTAACTTGGTCTGTAATGTAGATCATGGGCATAGCAAATAACTTAACTCTGGAACTGATACTGTGCTTGATGATAGTTCAGTCAGTAAAGTGCTTACCTTTGATCCTTCAGAACCTACCAAAACAAAACCCAAAAGTGCTGGGTATGGCATCACAGAGCAAGAGACAGAGGGGACTGGAAGACAGGCAGGTCCCTGGGACTCACTGGCGAGCAGTCCACAGTGTAAGATACTCTGACTCAAAAATATAAACACAAAACAAGCAGAAAAGAAAAATACCATAGTTAGAACTTCAGGAACAACAGCTGAAGTTGTCTTTTGTCTTGCCCCCCCCTCCACCATACACACACACACATACACACACACACACACACACACACACACACACACACACACACGCTTGTTCCCACTTACATATGAACATGCCATATAAATGCACACAATACACACTAAGATTATCCCGGGGCTTCCAAACTACATTTCTCTGAAGTGACGTAGTCCGTATTTCACTGGACTGTGTTTTCTGTGCTCTTGGCGTTTCTCTCTCTCTCTCTCTTCCTCTCTCTCTTTCTCTCTCTCTCTCTCTCTCTCTCTCTCTCTCTCTCTCTCTCTCTCTTACTTTCTTCCTCTCTCTCCCTCCCTTTTCTTTATTTCTTATATTTCTTTTTTGTTGGTTTTATTTGGGCGTTGATGTTCATTCATGTGTGTGCATTTCCTGCACATACTGAATGTGCACACATCTGGTGCACGTGCATATGGGCGTTTGTAGGCCCAAGAGCAACCTCAACCTCAGGTGTCATTTCTCAATAGCTATGTAAGTAATTTGTTTGTTTGCTGGTCTTGGTGGGGTTGGGTTCCAGGGATTTTTTGTTAGTGGTTGGTTGGTTGGTTGGGTTGGTTTTTTTGACCTGGAGCTCACCAAGTAGGCTAAGCTAACAGACTAGCAAGCCCTAGAGATACATCTATCTACCTACCCTTCCTTGGTACTGGGATTACAAAAATACAAGACCACACCAGAGTTGTTTGTTTTTTTTTTCTGTTATTGAAAAGGATTTTTTTTCATACAACATACGCTGATTATGGTTTTCCCTTTCTCCACTCCCCACAGTTCCTCCCCTATTCCTGACATTTTTAATGTGGGTTCTGGGGGGTTGTTGCTTAAAAATAGAATTTAGTGTAGCCCAGGTTGGCCTTGAACTTGCTATGCAGTGAGGATGACCTTGAACTTCTGATCATCCTGCTTCCAAGTGCTTTGATTACAGGACTGGGCCCCCATGCCTGGTTTTATGTGATGATAAAGATCAAACTGATGACTTTGTGTGTGTTAAGCAAACACTCTACCAACTGAGCTATACTCCAAGCCCTTACGGTTTGCTGCTGTTGTGTGTTTGTTTGCTTTTGAGCCAAGATCTCCCATTAGAGTGCATGATGGCCCACTGTATAGCCAGGCTAGCTTGGAAGTTGGGGCAATTCTCCTGCCTCATCCTCCCAAGGGATCAGATTACAGGCCTGCGCCACCATGATGAGCTGTTTTTATTTTTCTTGAAGGTATCGACTGCCAGTGATGACAGTGTACATGCAAGTGTGGTGACTTCCTCACTGGTTCTGCCTTCTCCTGGCCCATCAACGCTTTCCATTGACCTTCCCCTTGTCCCATTCTCCAGGTTGGCTGTGGATATCACCAAGGAGTACACTACTACTTTGGTGTATTAGTTCCTTTTTTTGTTGCTATGACAAAATATGACAGGCATCATCATAATGTCAAGGCCTTCCCCCAGTGATCCCCGTCCTCCAGTGAAGCTCCTCCACCTTCCAAAGGTCTCCTAACCTTCTTGAACAGCACCACCAGCAGGGCACCAAGTGTTCAAAGGCACAAGCCAAAGGGCCATTTCACATTCCAACTACAACTCTTAATAAATGACTGTGTTTCACCATGGTTAGTATTGTAGTATATATGTCGTTCGCCATAAAATGGTAAACAAAGTTCTTCTTAATGCCCCCCTTATCTGTTTTCTTTATAAATGATCTATTTCAGGTCCTTGATTACAGAGTATTTAGATTCTGCACCCTGATCCTGTCAATATCATCAGCTCTTTTCCTAGCACCTCCCTATATTCCACACAGTTTCTAGCCAGGCCATCATTACTACCAAAAATAAATACTTCATGCCTCAGTGCATCTGGGAGGTGGCTGGCATACCATCCAATCAAACATCAACTGTTTTGATACTGTACACTACAGATGTTCTTGGACTTTCAAAGCTATGCTTCAGAAGCTACCTATAGTACACAGGGAAAGCAAGTAGATAAGACCTAAACTAGCCAGCTGGGCCTGGTGGTGCATGCCTTTAATCCTAGCACTCAAAGGCATATGGATCTCTGTGAGCAGTCACGGCTGCCTGGTTAGACCCTGTCTAAAACAAGCAATCAAAAAGTAGAACTCAACTGGTAAATTAGAAAGCTTCTCATATCTGTCTGCTATATTGCCATTTGTCTGCCCAGTACTTTGCTTTCTCTCCAGTGCGCCTCTTCTTTGGGGGAATAGTTCTGCCTTTAAAATAGGTTGTTCTAGAAGTGAGAAGTGCTCAAGCATTCCTTCTTCTATGAAGCTTATCTAAAAGCCCACTAAAACTCTCAGCACATCATGCCCAATACTGCTATAGAGAGTATGCTTAAATTAACCAATGTATTCTCTTTTATATAGTATATAACTTGAGTTGACTTCTGAGACCAAAACTGGTGGACATTTTTTTTCTGTCTAGCTACATTCTTTCAGAGAAGACTAACTGCTAAATACATTTGGACATCACCAAACAGAAGTACAAAAAGCAGTTCCATTGTCTTCACCATCATGGGTTGAGTCACAGTCTGTAAACAAAGCAGACATTCCATTTATGAAGGTAAATTAAGAACGATTCTCTCTGTATATGATCTATCAAAGCAGAGTCCCCAGTTGCCTCTTGGCCAATTGTCTCTATGTAGTATGTATAGTGAACAGCCATGGGACAGTATCCTTTAATTACTTGTGTATGTACAACTCTATCTTACATCCTATATCATGAGCTCTGTCATTAGCAAATAATAAAATATAATATTCTTATCTATGAATATTTGATACAAATTTTCAAGAAATATTTGATTAATGGTAGCCCTTTTCAAGTCGTACCATCAGCATTTTTGTTTGTTTCTTAGTTGTCAAGACAAGGTCTCACTGTGTAGCTTAGACTAGACTGGAACTCACTGTGTAGCTCAGCCCAGACTAGCTTTCAACTCATGGTCCTCCTGCCTCTGTCTTCTGACTGCTGTTTACAGATGTGGTACCACATCTAGTCCATGTCATCTTAATTTACTAGGGATTATCTGCTAGTAAAACAAATCAGAAACAACAGTTCTTTTCTCCCACATTAAAGAAGTCTGCTAGTGGCCAATTCAGGGACCATTATGGCCAACAGGACCATGTTATCTTTTTTTTTTTTTTCTCTCTCTCCAAGACAGGGTTTCTCTGTGTAGCTTTGTGCCTTTCCTGGAACTAGCTTTGTAGACCAGGCTGGCCTCGAACTCACAGAGATCTGCCTGCCTCTGCCTCCCAAGTGCTGGGATTAAAGGTGTGCGCCACCAATGGCCCAGCCCATGTTATCTTTAAATCGTGACTTCCTCTCCTGTTTCATCGTCCAGTGCCTCTCTCATGGCCCACCCCACACAAGTGTACAACTTACTTCAAATGCTGCTGATGAGGATGTGAGTAGGGGATGCATATTCTAAAGCACTGCTTGTAGTCAGGAGAAGTTTCTAACTCAGCTACAAGGATAGGAGCGTCTTCTGCTCAAAGACAGGAAAAGATGTGGATGTTGGAATTCTAACTATCTCATTTATTTTCTTGACAATGCAAATTTTATCTTCACCTGTAAGCACTTTCCTGGAAGGTCTGCCTAAAATACTTACTTGGATTTTATTAGCCATAAACTTAATGAAAAGTCATTAACCAGCTGAAAAAGAAGCTGAGAAATTACTTCTGTTAAACACATTGCTACCAGAAGTAAACCACTGGGCAGCATAGACAGGATCCATCACTGCAACACTGAATGGCTCGGGGGTCCAGAGGAATAAGTGAAGACAGTGGATTTAATTTGGGAACCAAAACTTTTAATGCTGGCAAAGCAAGCATGCCATGATGCTTATCTAAACTTAAATGAGGCATTTTCAGCCAAACTTTCATGGTCTGTTTTTAGAAGCTCATAATTAATTACTCCCTTTTTTCCTTTGTTTCTTTATCTCTCCGAAAGGTCAGTAGAGCTTGTTTTTTGTGTCCTCAAGAACATCTATATTTAAATTCTGAGATGTCAAATAGAAGGATTCCCTTACTCTGTAAATTTTAAAAAGAAACACTTTCTTCTAAAGAGTAAGGTCCTTTTCTTGTCCCAAATACCATTGAACTTTTAGGAGTGTGTGCATATTATGCTTGTAACTATTTCTAAGCCAGTAAGTTGTACGGGGTTCCCCACTGCCTTTCCGGGACAGTTATAACCTGGACACCAACACTGGCAAATTTAGCACCTTTCTCTGCCACTCTCCCTGGTTTATATCCAAACTTGTTTCACATACTCTGACTTTCCCATCTGGCTCTCTGGTAGACTGGCTCCCACTCTGCGGCCTTCCATTTCCACGCTCTCAAATGAGCTGTCCTTTCAAGCACCTCCCCCAGTATTCCCCACAGCCTTCCTTGATGTTCTCACAACAGGTCATATCCTCCTCCCCTCTGAAAACCCACAGCGTGTCGAGGAGAGGTCCTCTGACATGTGAACTAAGTCCAACTGGAACCCAGTGACTTTAGAAAAGCACATGTTTGATACAGATTGTTGGCTCTGCCACTTATTATACGATCTCGGGGAAACTGCTTCACTTCATCTGAAACATCAAATATCCAATCTCAGGCCAAGAGCATTTCCCATTTTGTGAAGAGAACTCGGAACTAGCCACACCACTATGCTGAGGCCCAGGTGGGGAATGAAGGAGACTGGGCTAGCTGATTTATCATGTCGTCGCGTGTAAGAAGCTGGAATGGCATAAACAAAGTTTGTCAATAGACAGCTGCAGGAAGGAGAGACAATGGCAGCCCTCATCAACATGATGAGCAGAGCTTCCTTCAGATACTAAAGTGATCTCTGGAGCTCCACTTCCCAACCATTCTCCTATCCCGGATCCCACCGCCCATCTTGTTAATATGGCTCTTACGTTTTACTTTATTTGGCACTCCCCCCCCTTTTTTTTTTAAATAACCTTGACTTATTGAAGGAACAATCATTCCAAACAATGTCAAATTTCTGGTTTGTTTGATTACTTGAACAAATATATTAGCATTTGCTTTGGTCCATTGTCTCCTCTGTTTTCTGGAAACTTTATGTTATAGCTAAGAATGTATTGGATTAAAATTAAACATTTTTGTTATAATACATCATAGGTGTGTTCTGTACTTCATTTTATCTTCTGAAATAATACAAAAATGTATTATTTAAATATAGTAAATGAATATAAATCCTGGATTGAGTGATGATGTTCCACTCCCACCCCAGAATTCAACCTCAATGACCTGTGAATGGAGCGGCTTAATACTTTGGTACAGTATAGAATTCAGTATTTGTTTTCCCCCAGCGACTTTATGTGTTATAAGAGAAGCCTGTTGACCTGGGGTGACAACTTAACGGTAGAACACATGCCTGACATGGTCACGGCCCTGGGTTCGATCCCTACCCCAACAAGGAAGGAAATGAGGGAGGACATCGGGAAGGAACCGAGTACTAACACACCTGTGTCAAATCAATTAGGAGAACTTGCAACAGCTGACCTTTAAAGTGACCCGTAACCAAAGGAACTCTGCCCTCTAGGGTGGTCTTGTTACTGTCTCCTTTCAGAACTGCATCCCACTTCTCTCTTTAGATTATCTGTATTGCTAGCCCATTCCCCCAGAAGACCCAGGAAAGAGTATCACACTTTTTTTTTTTCTTTTATCACACATTTTCCGGCTTCTTCCTGTTAGTTTTCCATATATAATAGCTTTCTGTCCCAAATCTAAATATTTGAACTGAAAGAACAACCACGTGGTTTTTTTTCTCATGTTGATGCAATGTAGCTAATTTTTGCTAGGAAGAGGGAGCCTGTAGTTTACTTTAGTTCTAAGATGACTCACGCTAATCATACATTCTAATTTATCTTCTCTGGTTAACCTTCTCAGTTCCTTCTTTTTGTCAACAAGAAGTTACAAGTTAGAGTCCCTTCATGCCAGGTGACTTGGGAATCATCACACAAAGCCTTTCCCTTTTGCATGTTATGATGCCTGAAAATGCACCACGGGGACTTTCGTTTGAAGATAAAAGTACTCCTGAAGTACCCCACTTTCCTCAGTCAGCTACCACAACTGCTAAACATCATTTCCCCGGGGTTCTCAGTGCGGAGAGAGGGGAGATCATGTGTGAAAATAAAAGCAGGACATGCTCTCCACTGCACTTCTTCTTCTCAGAAACATCCCCAGTTCAATCGGAAAATTGGTGTGTTTGGGTTGTTTCTTCCTTTGTTTGTTGTCTGGGACCTTAGCTTAGTGACATGGTGCTTGCCCGAAATGCATGAGGCCCTGGGTTGGTTCCTAAGAACTGCACCAGAAAAGGAGTCTTAATTAAGTCTTACGAAAACATGTTTAGTTTTGTTTATCCCGGTGTTTTCCCAAATAGGTTATCATGACTAATCGTTGCCTTCTAGACTAGATTTGGATTCACCTGTGTAACACACAGCTAGGGGTGTCTGTGAGGGAAGATTAACCACGGGGAGACCCAACGTGAATATGGTGAGCATTCTCCCTAGGCTGGGATCCTGGTCAGAGTCAAATGGGAAGGAGGAGGCAGCCAGGCAAACACCTTCCTTCCCTTTTCTCTACTTCAGTGGCTTGTTCAGCCATGAGCTTCTGCTGCCTTGTCCCCTCCAGGCACTCTCAAACTGTGAGCCAAATAAATATACCCTTCCTTAATCTGCCTCTTCTGGTTAGGAATGTGACAGCAGCAACTAGAGAAGTAATTAGTGTGTGTGCTGACCAGAGATACCTAGTAGCACCTGTGTGTCCCATTAGGCTGGTGTTTGTTGGCACATATATAGGAAACAATGTAAACCTGCTAAGCAATGGCTTTGTGTTTGTGTTTTTTTTTTTTTTCTTGTTTGCTTAAAATGGTCATAAGTTTATTTGCAGATTTTTTCTTTCATTGAAAATAGACTTTTTCATACAATATATTCTGATAAGGGTTTCTCCTTCCCCAGTTCCTCCCCACCCATCTGGGTAGCCCTTTAAGTAAGAAGTTACACGTTACTGTAACAGTTTGAGTCAGGAAGGTCACCTACAAGCTCATGTTTTGAGCAATGGGGCCCCAGCTTGAAGTCCAGAACAATTCCGAAGGCTGCAGAGCCATTAGGAGGCGAAACCTCGCAGGTCCAAGTGGGCCACTAGGGTGGGCCTTGTGAAGGTATACCCGCTCAGATCTAGGGTCTCTCCTTCCTGGTCTACTGTGAGGTGGCCCATGCCTCACCTCCATGACCTGCTTTCAGCACGCCTTTCCCACCATAAATGGACTGAAATCCTGAAGCACAAGCCAGAATCACCTTTGTCTCCCTTGTGTGTGTGGTCAAGGTAACAGTGACTCAAATGGTTGCCAGGTGGGGGAATGTCATTTTCTTCAGTCTTGTAGCCACTGATAAATTATCCATGCATTGGTAAATAACCCCCACCATGCTCATGCAAGCAACTCTAAACTCAGTGGGTCTCTCTCTCCCTCTCTCCCTCTCCCTCCCTCTCCCTCTCCCTCTTCTTCCCTCTCCCTCTTCCTCCCTTTCCCTCTCCTTTTCCCCCTCCTCCTCCCTGTCCCTCTCCCCCTCTCTCTCTCATGTATGCGTGTGCACACACACATGCACACACACACCAAGGCATAAAAGCAGGAGGGCTCAGGAAGAAGAAGGACTTCAGTGGGACGAGAGGCATGGGAGAGTAATGGCAGGTGAAAATTACTAAAATTCATTATATACATACATATGAAACTCATAATTAAAAACAGAAAGAAATGGCGGGGTGGGGAAAATTGTCCGGCTAGGATTAGAACTTAAATTTCCTTTCCCATCTAATTCCTGGAAATCCAAACAATACACTGCTATAATTCTCTGCTTGAAGGGAAAACATGAATTAAAATGACTGTAGGAGTATAGAGAAGAGACCTCTTTAGTGGAGTTACTGACTCTCTTTTCTTGTAAGATATTACAAAAGGAATGTAGATTCTGTTGGTGTGTGTTTATTTGTACATCTGTGTGTGTGTGTGGATGTTTGAGAACTGACCGTAGCTAATACTGTGAAATTTACTTTTTCCACCCAGTGTTAGAGTGTTAATGTAATGTAATGCCATCAAATATAATGCTCAATCCCTTCAGATCCAACATTCTCATTTAATAGCAAAGGTTTTGTAATCTTTCTTTATTATCCTGACCTGTTCTGACCTGGTATGCATAAATAATATGTTTTATGTACATAAATAATTTCTTTTAAAAAACTATAATGTCTTAGTTATAAGCTATATGATAATTAAAAGCAAAGTAATTTATCATTAAATACTATGATGAAATGCTCAGACTTGACTACAATGGATGCCAAAGTCAAGATGTTAGAAGCTTGTGTCTACATGTAGCTTTAATGTGAATCCCATGACTATAACAGCAAACCGGCTGATATATAGGTGTGGTAGGTCATAAAAGTGACATGATATTTCTAAAATGGTGAATTACTCTTGGTAAAATTCCAGGCAAAACAATTATATTCTTTCTTAGTTACATAATAGCTGTGTTCTATAAAAAGACTGTATTAACCGTCTTCCTTAAAGATCCTAAATCCTTCATAAGTAAAATAGACTTTGTTATAGGTTTGAACTATTGTGAACTTGCTTTTCCTGTTTATCCAGGAAGTTTTCCCCCTTGTGCTAGGGATTGAACCCATGGTCTCACATATATTAGGCAAGTGCTCCTCACACTAAGCTACACCACCAGCTCTTGATGGCAAGGGCTGGTGACCCACAGAGCTTGTTCCTTTTCATAGTGACATTTAAAGGTCATGTATGATGCATCCAGTCATGTGTAGGACTTTCCTGAGAATTTTTGGATCTTTACTTATCTCAAATATTGTTTCCTATGACAGCTCCCTCTCCTGATTATGGTATCTAAAGGCCTTCCTTATCAATTCTCAATGGCCAAACTCATAAGTAGAGATATGCCAGTTACAAGCTGTTAATAAAAACAAAAACAAAAAACATTTTAAAGGCCACCTAGCCTAATACCATTCCTGTTGTTTAATATAACATTGGGAGTTACCAAATAATTAGATATTTACCAAATTCAACCCCATTTCCTTAAATCATGGAATGATAACAGTAGATGCCATTTAGCAAGAGCTCACAGTTTCCCAGATATTTAATTTCTGTTCACCTATTTGACCTTTACAAGCACCATGTAAGGTAAGTATTATTATTGCTCCTCAAAGATGTCAGGTAACTTTCCTCAGGGGAGCCAGTACCCAAACCAGGTCATTGTGTTGTTAGAATTCACATGCTTTGCCACTACAATATATTGCCCAGTGTAGTCTTAGAGTAGCCAGGCTCCGATGTTCATACTCTGATTACCTTCCGATAGAACTTCTCTCTGTGAGCGTCTCCCCTTTTGGATCTCTGTAGAACAATTCTTGACTGGAAGCCTGGGAGGCTGTTTCCCACCTCCTTTTCCTCCCCGCTTTCCAGTGCTCTGTGCTGGATTTGGATCTGCCACAGTTGGTTTTAATTAATGTCCCTAAGGCTGTCTCGGAATGAATGACTCAATATAACTAGCAAATTCAATTTTTAAAGGAGCTTGAGAATTTTAAACCTGCACCAACGTGCCTAGGGAGTATACTTTTCGTATTCATCCTCTTCTTTTCCTCATCTGTTTGCTGTTTAAGCTACTAGATGGCTGTATCTCAAAATATTTTCCCATTGTTAGAATCCACCCCATCCCTCTCTCCCTCCTTTCTCTCTCTCTGTTCCTAGAAGGGAGACAGTTTGAGAATAGGGAGTATACTGCTTGCTTTCTTCTGTGATTCATTGTGATGCCTGTACATAACAAATTCATAGTAACCATTTGTCGACTGATTTACAGGAAGCCGAGTTCAATGTAACTGGCACAAAAATGATAACCATGTTTAGATGAAAAGTCTTCAGTATCGTTTGAATCTATAAAGTTCCCCAAAGGCTCATGTGTAAAAGCTTGGCTCCAGCTCACTCCCGCTTAGGAGATGCTGGACACTTTCAGAGATGAGCTGTAGTGGGTGGTCTCCAGCCCACTGAGTGTGTGGTCTCAAAGGGGATGTGGAACGGGGTGAAGTTCACCGGTATGATGCCTGTGTAGCGTGTGTGAGGTGCCGAGTGCAACAATCTCCAGCACAGGACTCCAATACAAACACGAAAACGAATCAACAGGAACAAGCAAACAGCAGCAGGAAGAGGAAGAGTGGGGTGGGGAAGAGCACCGGGGGAGGAGAGGGAAGGAGGGGACTGTAGGACACCTTCTCTTCCCCTTTCTCTCCTTTGACTCTAGCCTATGAGTAAGCATCTTTGTTCTGCTGCGGGCCCCTGTCACAGGCCCAGACCAACAGGGACAGGCGACCTTGGACTGAGGCTCCAAAGAGACAAGCCCAGTGACCATTTGTTCTTCATAAGCACACTGTCTTGGACCAGCAGGGGACAGTGACCAGCAGACTCACTCACATCTCCAGGTTATCATTTCCACACCTATAGAATGAGCATAACAGTTTCTCCTTTATGGAGTTGTGAGGATTCCATGAGATGGTCGTTGTCAGCATTGCCGGGATCACACCAACACACAGGAGGTGTTTCAGAAGACAACAGAGTTGAGTTCCTTCTGCTTCATTCTTTCCGTGTGACCCTCTTGTCTCTGTGACAACTACAGCTGTGGTTTAAATGTGGTTATCCTCCCAACCTCCAACCCATTCTGAGTTCATCCTCATATGTTTATGGTAATCTCCTTAAGATGGTAAAAACTTGATCTGACTGTGTTGCTTAGAGGTGGGACCTTTGGAAACTGAGCAGGGTAGATCTGGATGTTAGGGTGGTGCACCCATGCACTCTGTGATTTTTGTTTGTTTGTTTGTTTGTTTTTACTGAGACTGGGTTTGTCTGTGTAACAGCTCTGTCTGGCCTGGAGTTCACTTTGTAGATCAGGCTGGCCTTGAACTCATAGAGATCCTCCAGCCTCTGACTCCCGAGCTGGGATTAAAGGTGTGTACCACCATGCCTGGCTTGAACTCTGTGATTTTATAAGGAGTAGAGAACATACACGAATATACACATGTGCACACACACACACACACACACACACACACACACACAACACACCTTTAGGTTTTTTAAGTACTATTTTTGGAATATATACAGCCCATTTATCTAATGAGAAATGAAAGAAGAAATGAAAAAACTATGTTTTGTGGTAGAGAACTAATTTTCTCACTTTTTATTACTGTACATGTACATGTCTTTGGAGGAATTTCAGCTCATTGTATTATGGTGCAATTATCATGAAGTATCCTCAAACAGCATGTAGAGTTTTGTCTGAAGGACTGTATCTTGCTGTGGATATTGCTCTGTGTAAATAAAATTCTGATTGGCCAGTGGCCAGGCAGGAAGTATAGGCAGGACAAGAGAGAAGAGAATTCTGGGAAGTGGAAGGCTGGGGGAGAAACACTGCCAGCCGCTGCCATGAGAAGCAACATGTAAAGATACCAGTAAGCCACTAGCCATGTGGCAAAGTATAGACTAACAGAAATGGGTTAATTTAAGATAGAAGAAGTAGATAACAAGAAGCCTGCCACAGCCATACAGTTTGTAAGCAATATAAGTTTCTGTGTGTTTACTTGGTTGGTTCTGAGCGTCTATGGGCCTGGCAGGTGAGAGAGATTTGTCCTGACTGTGGGCCAGGCAGGAAAACTCTAACTACAGTATCTTCCTTGATAGTTTTGAAGGAAGAGGGTGGTTTTCAGACAGAAAAGTTTTACTGAATGAGCCAAAACTGATGGAGCATGGGATTTTATCCAAAGGCCAAATGTTTGGAAATAGACCATTCAGTAATTGTTGTTAAAGATCACTCCCTCGTCCACCATACATACCAAACAGGAAGCCAAGATGTAAGGATGCAGATAGTTTATAGTTTTAGCTGTCCCTTCCCCAGTTCTCTCCACCTGTAATCTTACACTGTCGTAGTACATGAACTTTGCAAAACTCTAAAACTTCAACACGGATTCTGCAAATTTATGTTATTTTTAGGCTTTTTTTTTTTTGTGAGAGAGCAATATCTCAAGATGAAGCTCAGTCTCTTCCAGGCTGGCATTGAACTTAGGATCCTACTGTTTCATTCAAGACAGGATTATGCCTGTGCACCAGTACACCACCATGCTCAGAGGGTCTTCTGTTTGTTTTTGTTTCCAAGTCTCACTGCATTGCTGAAACTGGCCTCCACTTCCTGGACTCAAGCAACCGGGAGGACAGTGCCCCACACTGTTCTCTGCCATTCCCGTTTTTATGATCCTTAATTCTCTTTTCTTGTTTGTGGTGCTGGAGCTGGAACTCTGGGCCTGGGACATGCTAAGTCATGCCCTACTATACTGTGCCCTAGCTTCCTACCCCTCAAGTCTTGTCAGTTCGTTTACAGGCAGGGTTTCACTATATTGACCAGGCTAGTCTCAGACTCCTGAGCTCAAGCTATCCTCCTGCCTCAACCTCACAGTGACTTACCAACTAGGTTTCTTATTGCTAGGATAAAATGCCTTGACAAAAGCAGATTAAAAGAGAAGAGGCTTATGTGTCTGGGCTCATATTTCGGCATCAAAGTCAAGGAAGAGGAGCTTCCACAATCCTGTGCAAGAGAAAAATGAACGCTGGCTGCTGCCCAGCATTCTTTCTCCAGTTGAACAGTCCGGAATCCCAGCCAGGGAGTGGTGCCACTCACAGTACACTGATCTTTCTGCATCAATTAATGCAATACTCCCCTCACAGGCATTCCCAGAGGCCCGTGTTCTAGATGACCCTAGATCAGTGATTCTCAAGCTAGGGTTCTCAACCACTGGAGAGACCGAGCTATCCATTTGCAGATGTCTCATAAGATAATCTGAAAACACAGATATTTACATTCCGATTCATAACAATAGCAAAATTACAGGTATGAAGTAGCAATGAAAATAACTTTATGGTTAGCGGTCTCTGCAACATGAGGATCAGTCTTAAAGGTTCACAGCATTAGAAAGGTTGAGAACCACTACTGTAGAATACCAGTTAAAGATGTGTTACATTTGTTTGTGCTGTGGAATATCTGTTGCAATCTTTTATGTTGCATTTGTTTAACTCTGAAGCCGTGTTACTTTGCCTATCTAAAACACCTGATTGATCTAATAAAGAGCTGAACATTCAATAGCCAGGCAGGAGAAAGGATAGGTGGGGCTGGCAGGCAGAGAGAATAAATAGGAGGAGAAATATGGGGAGAAAGAGATCAAAGAGCAAGAGAAGGAGGAAGACTCCAACAGCCAACCACCCAGCTGCTCAGCAAACCACGGAGTAAGAAGTAAAGAAAGTTATACAGGATAAAGATAAAAGCCCAGAGGCAAAGGTAGATAGAATAACTTAAGAAAAGCTGGCTAGAAAAAAGCCAAGCTAAGGCCAGGCCCTAAAAGGATAAGAATAAGGAAAGAATGAGCCTCCATGTGTATGATTTATTTGGGAGCTAGGTGGCAGGACCCCCAAAGAGCCAAGAGTGAAAAACAACCAACCAGAAAGTATTGTTCTAGATCCTGGCATGTTGACAAGTAACATTAAGCGTCAGCCCACCTCTCCTCTGTCTTTAGTAAACTTTTAACTGTAATTTGGGAAACCAGGAGAAAGTCATTTATCCATGATGCTTGGTCCAGAATAGCCCTCTCCCCTGTATGCTTGTTTCAATAGCATTTCATTTAGAGGCCATACTGGGAAGGAAAGCCAGGGTAAATGACAGGGTCACGTGGTACAGTTGTTTCCCAAACATCTAGAAACTCTAACACTGTTCTTGGAATGTATAGATTACATTTTTATAAAGAAAATAGACTTATTGCTATGTTCTCAGAGCCTTCCTAACTCAGGGTGCTTGGCAAGAATTTTTGGGACCAATAAAAGATCCAGTGTGTAATTACAAAGCTTTATCTTTGGTCTTATTATACAGTGTTGTATAATATTTTGCTTATGTTCTGACAACTAAAGCTTGCTTGGAGATCAGAGGGCAGAGCTAGCCACTAGTTAACCATAGTGGTCAGGCAATGGTGGCACACACTTTTAATCCCAGCACTTGGGAGGAGGAAGCAGGAAGATCGTGAGTTCGAGGCCACCCTGGGCACATGAGATTAAATCAGTCTAAAAGAGAAACAGAGCCAAGTGGTGGTGGTGCATGCCTTTAATCCCAGCACTAGGGAAGTGGAGACAGAAATATAAGGTGAGAGGAGACAGGCTCTCAGACCCCCCATTCGGTCTGAGGATTCATAGAGGTAAGAAGTCTCTGGTGGCTGGCTGCTCTGCTTCTCTGATCATTCAGTTTTCACCCGGATATCTGACTCTGAGTTTTTATTGTTAAGACTAATTAGGATCACGCTTCAGTGCGGTTCACTTTTAGTCACATTCAACTCAACACCCACAGCGGACTTCTATGAGTGGAGAACTGGGTTAGCTACTCTGGAGAACACAAAGATGATAAAGATATGGCAGCTGGCTTGAAGGAGCCAATACTAGTTGACAGACTAGAGACAGACATAGATGTCAACCTTGACACAGACAGCTCTTTGCTGTGTGACCTCAGGGTGTCTCAGTCTCTGGACTTAACACCTTCCTCTGCCTTTGCAGCATTTTTCAGACTTCTCTGTCTTGAGAACACTTGTGCTTTGGATGCCTCTTATTTCTTGCCCTTCACTACCTTGACATCCTTCTTACAGTCTTTTTTTTTTTTTATTAACTATTCTTATCACAGTAATAGCTCTTTTTCTTTTAAATAGGCTTTGAGTGTATCCTTCTTGGCAGGAGAAGAGTCTTCCCTGGAGGCTTTTTTTGATTATCTTTTTTTCATTTTCTTTCAAGTTTTTCTGTATTTCAAGTTGGCTATTCTTAACTTTCAAAGGGTAGAATAATCGTTCAGACCTTTGGATTTTCCCAGGAAGATATTTCCCTTCTCTCTTCCTCTTCCTCTTTTCTCCTCTTCCTCCCTCCCCCTCTATTTTCCATGTACATTGCTAGAAATTGAACCCAGGACATCCAGCCTGCTAAGCATGAGCTCGACCCCTGAAGGGTCCTCCTAGTCAGCTCCCAGAAGATATTAATAGTAAACACTTTATAAGTAGAGACAGAAGTTCTGTCCCTATGTGTTGGTGTTGGGTTTTGGCTTTGAAGTGTGTTACAGAAGATGGTTAAGATTATTAAGGATAGAGCTAAGCATATGTCTTATAGACTATATATACAGTATTTTCTCATAAAAACCACAAGGGATGACAGTTACTTTACATCTGAACTATATAACAAAGGTCCAATAAAATGAATTAAAGTCAAAAAGGGAAATGCCATTCTAAACCTCTCCAGTTATTATGGTATAACAATTAATTAGACCAAGATTTTTCTTTTAGGCCACCAACCATTTCCCAAATCATGACTTGTTAATAGTTGTGAATGCTGGGGTCTAGCTTAGGCTCATTTCTGGCTAGCTCTTTTAACTTAAACTAATCTGTTTCTCTTTATCTACCTTTAGGCTTTTTACCTTTCTTTCTTTCTTTCTGTCTGTCTATCTTACTTTCCTGCTGTCTCTATGTCTGGCTGGCTGGCAGCTGCCTGGCTTCTGGTCCTGGGCATGTCCCCCTCTTTCTCTTCTTTCTCTTCTCCTTCTCTTCTCTTTCTCTTGTTCCTCTCTCTCCTATTTATTCTCTCTGTTCCCCAGCCCTGCCTATCCTTTCTCTGCCTAGCAACTGGCCCTTCAGCTTTTTATTAGACCAATCAGGTGCCTTAAGCAGGCAAGGTGAGACAGCAGTACCTCTTTATATAATTAAACAAATGCAGCATAGACAAATGTAACACATCTTTACATAGTTAAAATAATATTTCACAACAATGAATGAAATGGTACTTTGAATTTTAACAAATATATTATTACTATATTTCATATATTGTCTGATGCTTTGCAATTTATGAAGTGCTTTTATGTTCAATCAACTCAGTTGATATTAACAATATTGCATCATAATTTTATCTATCATTTTTAGTGGAAAATTTAGAGGTGGCTGGGAGAGGAGCTGAGTGGTAGAGTGTGTGATTGACAAGTGTGAGGCCCTAGGTTCAAGCCCCAGTGACCCCCCAAAATAAATAGAAGTGCCAAATGAGGTCTCTAAATTCATAAAATCTGTTTGTATGTGGCAGATTTGGTTCCAAAATCAAACATTCTTACTTTTAGGACATGAGCCTTCTATTTTTTCTTGTAGTACATTATTTCATCAAGTCATTTACATTTACATTTAAAAATGCTTTTAAATTGGGCACAGTGGCACATATCTAAGTCTCAACATTTGGATGGGGGGTGAGATAGGAAGATTTCAATGAGTCAAGGCCTGGAATAAATAAAATAAAATAAAAATTTACTTATTTGAAATATTTGAACCACAATTTCTCCTGTAGAAATACTTCCCACTAAACATTTGTATAGAAAATTAATATAAATTATTTCTATGGTAATCAGGCCTAAACTTTTCACCCTATAGACTTTAAACCTTACCAACTATTACTGCAGACAGGGAAGCATAGGAGGTAAAGAAAACCCGAAAATGACATCTATATCTAAACAATGGTATTAGATCCAAAGACATTCGCTTCAAAGGCTGATTGGTGAGCATTTAAATTGTCTATGCCAGTAACAATACCAAAATAGAAGCATTGGAAAGTTAAGGGAATATACCAATCACACACACATGCATACACACACACATATGCATGGACACACACACACTGTACACAGGGCCTGGCACATACAAGGCAAGTACACCACCAGTACAGTACACACCTGGTCTTTATACTTCCTAATTTTGAGTCAGGACCTCACTGAAGTGTCTAGACTAGAGTTCTTCTGCTGCAGCCTCCCAGGTACCTGGGACTACAGGGATGTGCCACCATGCACACACCGGACTGACCTAGTTCTTCCTTGCCATTCACAGTTCTGTGGAGTAAGATATTCGTCTCATTGGAACAATGTGTGATAGTTTGACAATTCGTTTTCTTCTTTCCTGCCTTCCTTTCTGTTTGTGTATGTCCTGCTGGGAATTAAACCCAGGACCTCACACATGCCAGCCAAGAACCCCCCCTCAGGTCCATTCCCATTCCTCACAACGTTCTTGAACTCTAAGTGAATATGAGTCATTAGTTTTCAAATTAAAAAACTAAATGGAAATTACAAAGTAAAAGTGAAATAAAAATGAAAGGCTTACGGTGCGTTATTTCCAAATGTCTTCAGTAGCTGCACATATGTCTAGGTTACAGATGGCTGACACCAGAACGCATCTAGCTGCCTACTGTATTGATAAACTGTGAACCGGCTAATGGTAACAAAAAATATAAAATCTATTCTTCACTATAACTTTCACATAAGAGCAGTCTCCAACCAAAAATATTTTTAATAAAAATCCATTGTTTGTTTTGTTTTCTTAGACAGGGTTTCACTGTTTAGCCTAATCTGGCAGTAGCCCACAGCCTTTGGATCTCAACTTCACAAGTACTTGGATTATCGGCATGTACCACCATGCCTGTTTCAGCTTTTTTAGTTTTTGTCATGTGGATATGTGTGTGCGTGCTTGAATGTGTGTGGTCACATGTGTATGCATGTGTACATGTGTGAAAATGGAGAACCAAAGTTGAGTGTGTGAGCATGTATGTGTGTGTGCATGTTTGTATGTGTGTGCAAGCACGTGTGCATGTAGGGGCCTAAAATTGACATTCCTTGATTACTCCACTCTATTTACTCAGGCAGGATCTCTCAAATTGAACCTAGATTTCACCAACTGGCTGGTTTAACTAGCCAGCTATCTCCAGGAATCCTGTCTCTGCCTCCTGAGCGCTAGTACTACAGGTGGTTGCCACATCTACCATTCTTTCTTGTGAGTTCTGAGATCTGAACTCCAGTCCTCAGATTCCAGGACAAGCACTTTATCCACTGAGCTGTCTTCCCAGCCCTTCAAAACTGTATTTGAAGATGGTTGTATAACTGTTCGTTTTTATTTTTACTTTTTTGGTTTTTCAAGACAGGGTTTCTTGTAGTTAGAGTTTTCCTGCCTGGCCCAGTCAGGACAAATCTCTCTTACCCGCCAGTCCCACAGTCGCTCAGACCCAACCAAGAAAGCACACAGAGACTTACATTGTTTACAAACTGTGTGGCCATGGCAGGCTGCTTGTTATCTACTTCTTCTCTCTTAAATTAATCCATTTCTGTTAGTCTATACTTTGCGACATGGCTTGTGGCTTACCAGTGTCTTTACATGTTGCTTTTCATGGCGGCGGCTGGTGGTGTCTCTCTCCAGTCTTCTACTTCCCAGAATTCTCTACTCTCTTGTCCTGCCTATACTTCCTGCCTGGCCACTGGCCAATTAGAACTTTATTTACACAGAGTGATAACCACAGCAGTTTCTCCATGTAGTTTTGGTTCCTGTTCTGGATCTCGCTCTGTAAACCAGGCTGGCCTTGAACTCACAGAGATCCTCTTGGCTCTGCCTCCTGAGTGCTGGGATTAAAGGTGTGCACCGCCCAGCTAACTGGTTTTTTTTATATCTTGGGTGCTTGTTAACTGATTGTTTGTCCTTCTGGGAGCATGACGTTGTCAACATCAGGTTTAGAAAGTCAGCACATCTCTCGAGATGTGGATTAGGGGGTTGGAGAGATAGCTCAGGGATTCAGAATATGTACTACTCTCTGAGAAGACCTGAGTTCCATCCCCAGCATCCAGATGAGGTAGCTCATAGCACCTGGAATTCCAACTTCGGGAGAATCCGGTGCCTCTGGCTTTCACTGGCTCCTGCACTTAAAATTAAAAATGTTAAAAATAATTTTTCAAAGACCTTGATTAAAATATCAAATGTTCTATTATTTCTATCATAATGCATTTCTACAGCATCAATTTCAGACTAAGATGTGGGCATTCAGACACATGTCAGTCTCCTTTTACAGAACAGGGTGTATTGTCCAAGATGATGCTCAATGGAACAGCCTCTTCTCATACTCCTAGACTTCTGTGCTGTTACTATTTTCTTTCTGTTAGTTCGAAAGTCTTTTGATGTAAAACCTCTTAGGAGTAGTTTGCATGGTGAATTTAGAATACTTTTTCTCAGAAAAGAGAGTAATTGTTCATCTTACCTTTGATGTTTCTTGTACATTACTCTATTTTTCTGTTCTCTTGAGTAATTTCTTGGAAGCCACAAAAGATTATTAAGCATCTAATCATACTGAATTTAATATATTTTTCTTAAAATTTCTTTTAAAGTTTTTGTTTTATTTTCTTGGAGAGATTATACTTGTTCCTAGAATTTTTTTCTTGGACATGTTTTCTCCTGGATACAGACCCATGGGGTCCTGGTTGATTCTCTCTGTCTTAACAGCTGTGTGATTAGGGGGGCAGTCTGTAGCTAGAGTTTTTTTTTTGCCTGTCCCAAGGTCAGGACAAACCTCTCTTACCTGCCAGTCCCACAGCCACTCAGACCCAACCAAGTAAACACACAGAGACTTATATTGCTTACAAACTGTATGGCTGCAGCAGGCTTCTTGTTTTCTGGTTCTTATATCTTAAATTAATCAATTTCTATAAATGTATAAGTTGCTACATGGCTTGTGGCTTACCAGTATCTTTACACGTTGCTTGTCATGGTGGCAGCTGGCAGCATCTCTCTGACTCAGCCTTCCACTTCCCAGAATTCTCCTCTTTCCTTGTCCCACCTATACTTCCTGCCAGGCTACTGGCCAATCAGTGTTTTATTTATTAACCAATCAGAGCAACACATTTAATGTACAGAACATCCCACAGCAGCAGTCCTTTACCTCTCAGTCTAATATGGAAAGTTTAACTTTTGTGTCCTTTTGTGGAATTTGTTTTTGATAGAAAGCAAATATTCAAAACAATCACCAATGGAATAAGAATTAGCATTTATTGACACACATGTCAGGCCAGACTTTTAAGTGATCTTTCACATCAATAGTATGAATAGACTGGCTGGGAATGGGGATTGTTGAAGGCCTTCCTGATGGAAATTTTCAACATTTGGTGTCATGAAGTCCAAATCTAGGAATTATTAAAAAGTTGTTATAAAGCACTACAAAGAGTGGTGACCAAACTTCAACTGTGGCAGTTTTAGAGTTCTCAGCTCTTTTTTATGGCCTTACATACTAGTACAGTAGGCAGAGAAGACAGACAGATTATAGACCACCTGGAAGAGGCAGAAACTGCTGGCAGTTTTTGATGGTCTTAAGGTTCTCTGCTGTGTCCTTGCATGGCTCCAGTGACTGATATAACTAGGGTGGTAAGGGACACACAGATGCACAAAAGCTGCGATCTAGCGGTCTGGGCTCTCTGATGGAGAAGCTGTAGCACTGGAAAGCTTAGCATATTCGTTACAGAGTTGAACAGGGAAGCAGAGTTACTGATATAGCAGAATAGGGAGGCTGGGTTATTACACAAAACTGAACGAGGAATCGGGTGGCCCTAATCTCAGTAGGAGCAGGGTCTGTTGGGCAGAGAAGCCTTCAGGCTGTAAGCATGGGTGTGTATGGTAGGGGAATGCAGGACACGTTCTGCATACACAATCAACATCTGCCTTCAGACCAGAGGGAGGCTTTCCATCCCACTGAGCCTCACCAGGGGAAGGCTTTCCATCCTACAGAGCATCACCAAGGGAAGGCTCTGTCACTCCCGTGGAGCTGAGACATTAGTCTTTGACATGGCTGTGCCCCTGTCAAACAATACACATTCATTCAGCTTCACTCACTCACATCATGGTTCTCTTAGGCTCTCATCAGTTATGAAGAGATAGACTGTCAAAATTAGGACTTTGGAAAATTCCACTTTCTTGACTCATTTATCATAATTTAGTGTGTGGAGGGGAAAAGTCTGGACACAAAAATACATCACCAGGGTTGCTTCTGTGGGGTGGGTGTTACTGAAGGGAGAACATCCTTTTTTTTTCTTTACACATTTTGGGATTTTTAGTATTACTTTTTTTTATGCTATATATAAAATCCAAAATTGAAAATGGGCTTGTTATCCAGATAATTTTGGTGATGGATGTGATTCTCAGACTGAAGAAAGAAAATAGTCTTGGGGGCTATGAATGTAGCTCAGTTTTAGATGCTGAATGTGAGCAAAGCTCTGGGCTCCATCCTTAGGGCCATGAAAAAGAAATTATTCTCTATTCTGAAGTAGCTCTTCCAACTTGGTTTACAAGCATTTGGAAGAAAAATCATTTTCATTTTCCTTCTTGATTGGTATAGACAAAGATGTATGCCTAAATTTTTTAAGTGAGAAATTATATTTGCATGCATTGTAGATGATCAATAAATACTTGTTGAGTGAGTAAATTGACCTGACTTTCTGTATTTAAAAACCACAATAAGACCTAAGAGATAAGGATTTAAGTCTGTGGTCCAAGGTTGTCCTGATTAGTACACTAAACAATTGTATGTCTCTAAAATGTATCTTACAAAATTCCTCACTTGTTGTCTTAATTAGGATTTCTACTACCATGATGAAACACCATGACCAAAGCAATTTGAGGAGGAAAGGGATTACATGTCATAGTCCTTGAGGGAAGCCAAGGCAAGAACTCAAAAAGGTCAGGAACCTGTTGATAGGAGTTAATATAGAGGCCATGGAAAAGTGCTGCTCATTGACTTACTCCTCAGGATTCACTCACCCTGATTTCTTATAGAACCCAGGACCACCAGCCCTCCAATAGCAACACTCATAATGGGCTGGACCCTCTCACATCAGTCAGTAATTAAGAAAATGTAGGCTTGCCTACAGCTCCATGTTATGAAGGCATTTTCTCAGTTGAGCCTTCTTCCTCTCCAATGACTCTAGCTTTTGTCAAGCTGACATAAATCTAGCCAGCACACTTATATTCAAGGATTAGTTTATATAATAAAATATGATTAAACAAGTAAGTTAGAGGGGCACAACCCATGCCCTCATACCCCCACCCACTGCAGCCCCAGTTGTGGGCCAGTAGGCAGGACTCCGACAGGCAGGCCAGACAACCACTCCCCTACTGGACCCTGTAACCTACAAGCCCCACTCCATTCCCCAAACCCACCCATCCCCCAAGATCACAGCTGCTCCCTGAGACACAGACACCATTTCTACTGATTGGAGGAAGAGGCGGGTAGATGCCAGTGCAAGAATACATTCAACAACATGAAGAGCAACATTGCACCACCAGATCCTAGTGGCTAAAGACCTGAAAACCCAAAGTAGAAAAAGCAGAAGAAAATGACCTTAAAAATGACTTTAAGAAGATGATAGAGGCCTTTAAAGAGGAAATGAAAAATTTCCTTAAAGAAATTGAGGAAAAGACAAACAAAAAAATTGGAAGAAATCAATAAATCCCTTAAAGAAAGTCAAGAAAACCAAGAAAAAGCAATCAAACAGGTGAAGGAAACAGTTCAAGACTTGAAAACTGAAATAGAGGCAATAAAGAAGACACAAACAGAGGGAATGGTGGAAATGGAAAATCTGAGTAAATGAACAGGAACTACAGATGCAAGCATAACCAACAGAATGAAAGAGAGAATCTCTGGCATTAAAGATATGATAGAGGAAATAGATTCATCAGTCAAAGGAAACATTAAAGCCAACAAAGTCATAACACAAAATGTCCAGGAAATCTGGGATACCATGAAAAGTCTGAACCTAAGAATAATAGGGATAGAAGAAGGAGAATACCAACTCAAAGGCATAGAAAATATATTCTGAAAAATCATAGAAGAAAACTTTCCCAACCTAAAGAAGGAAATGCCTATGAAGATATAAGAAGCTTACATAACACCAAATAGACTGAACCCAAAAATAGTCCCCCTCAGCACATAATAATCAAACTACTAAACATACAGAAAAAAGAAAAAATATTAAGAGCTGCAAAGGAAAAAGGCCAAGTAACATATAAAGGCAGACTCATCAGAATAACACCCATCTTCTCAATGGAGACTCTGAAAGCCAGAAAGTCCTAGACAGACATTATGCAGACACTAAGAGACCATGGATGCCAACCCAGACTATTTTATTCAGCAAAACTCTCAATCAACATAGACAGAGTAAACAAGGTATTCCATGATAAAACCAGATTTAAACAATACTTATCCAAAAATCCATCCCTACAGAAAGTACTAGAAGGAGCCGGGCACCTGTAACCCCAGCACTCGGGAGGCAGAGAGGCAGATGGATCTCTGTGAGGTTTGAGGCCAGCCTGGTCTATAGAGCTAGTCCAGGACAGGCTCCAAAGCAAATCTCAACAGATACAAAACCAACCCCTACCTCCCCCCCAAAAAAAAGAAAAGAAAGAAAGAAAAAAGAAAGTACTAGAAGGAAAAATCCAACCTAAGGAAGTTAGATGCACCCATGAAAACACAGGCAATAGGTAACCCTACACTAAAAAATCCCAAAGAAGGGAAGCACGTAATACTACCACCAAAAAATAACTGGAATTGCCGGGCGTTGGTGGCGCATGCCTTTAATCCCAGCACTCAGGAGGCAGAGGCAGGCGGATCTCTGAGTTTGAGGCCAGCCTAGTTACAGAGTGAGTTCCAGGAAAGGCACAAAGCTACACAGAGAAACCCTATCTCAAAAAACAAAACAAAACAAAAAAACTAAAAACAAAACAAACAAACAAAAAAAACCAAAAAAAAAACAAAACCAGGAATTAACAATCACTGGTCATTAATATTCCTTAATATCAATGAACTCAATTCACCTATAAAAAGACACAGGCTAACAGAATGGATACAAAAACAGGATCCATCATTCTGCTGCACACAAGAAACACACCTCAACTTCAAAGACAGACACTGCCTCAGAGTAAAAGCCTGGAAAAAGTCTTTCCAGTCAAATGGACTTAAGAAGCAAGCTGGTGTAGCAATCCTAATATCTAACAAAAGAGACTTCAAACTAAAATCAATCAAAAGAGATCAAGAAGGACATTAAATATTCATCACAGGAAAAATCCATCAAGATGAAGTCTCAATTCTGAACATATATGCCCCAAATACAAGGGCACACACATTTGTAAAAGAAACATTACTAAAGCTTAAATTGCACATCAAACCCCATACACTAATAGTGAGAGACTTCAACACCCCACTGTTACTAATGGACAGGTCTACCAGACAGGAACTTAACAGAGAAATAAGGGAACTAACAGACATTATGACTCAAATAGACTTAATAGACAGCTACAGGATATTCCACTCTAACACAAAAGAATATACCTTCTTCTCAGCACCCCATGGAACCTTCTCTAAAATTGACCACATACTTGTTCACAAAGCAAATCTCAACAGATACAAAAAAAATTGGAAGAACCTCCTGTATTTTATCAGACCACCATGGCCTAATGTTAGAATTCAATAACAACACAAATTACAGAAAGACTACTATCTCATGGAAACTGAATAATGCCCAACTGAATCACCAATGGGTCAAGGAAGAAATAAAGAAAGAAATTAAAGACTCTTAGAATTCAATGAAAATGAATGTACAATATAACCAAACTTATGGGACACTATGAAAGCAGTGCTAAGAGGAAAATTCATAGCACTAAATGCCCACATAAATAAGATGAAGAAATCTTACACTAGTGACTTAACAGTACACCCGAAAGCTCTAGAACAAAAAGAAGCAAAGCCATCCAGGAAGAATAGACACCAGGAAATAATCAAATTGAGAACTGAAATCAATAAAATAGAAACAAAGAGAACAATACAAAGAATCAATGAAACAAAGAGTTGGTTCTTTGAGAAAATCAACAAGATAAACACATCCTTATCCAAACTAACTAAAAGGCAGAGAGAGAATATTCAAATTAACAAAAT
This sequence comes from Onychomys torridus, assembly GCF_903995425.1. Lineage (NCBI taxonomy): Eukaryota > Metazoa > Chordata > Mammalia > Rodentia > Cricetidae > Onychomys > Onychomys torridus. Next base: position 82,912,480 of record NC_050452.1, on the reverse strand, counting down.
CAGAATTTCAAAGAAGAGCTAATATCAATACTCCTCAAATTGTTCCACACAATAGAAACAGGACCATTACCAAACCCTTTCTATGAGACTATAATTACACTGATACCCAAACCACATAAAGATGCAACAAAGAAAGAAAATTACAGACCAATCTCCCTCATGAACATTGATGCAAAAATACTCAATAAAATATTGGCAAACTGAATCCAAGAACACATAAAAAAAATCATCCACCATGATCAAGTAGGTTTTATTCTAGAGATGCAGGGATGGTTCAAATTACAAAAATCTGTCAATGTAATCCATCATATAAATAAACTGAAAAAAAAAAACACATGATTATCTCATTAGATGCTGAAAAAGCCTTTGACAAAATCCACCACACCTTCATGATAAAGGTCTTGGAGAGCTCAGGAATACAAGGAACATACCTAAACATAATAAAGGCAATTTACAGCAAGCTGACAGCCAACATCAAATTAAATGGAAAGAAACTCAAAGCAATTCCACTAAAATCAGGAACAAGACAAGGCTGTCCATTCTCCCCATATAGATTCAATACAGTACTAGAAGTTCTAGCCAGAGCAATAAGACAACAAAAAGAGATCAAAGGGATACAAATTGGAAAGGGAGAAGTTAAACTTTTGCTATTTGCAGATGATATGATACTCTACATATGTGACCCCAAAAATTCTACCAGGGAACTCCTACAGCTGATAAACACCTTCAGTAATGTGGCAGGATGCAAGATTAACTAAAAAAAAAATCAGTAGCCCTCCTATACACAAATGATAAACAAGTTGAGAAAGAAATCAGAGAAACATCATCCTTTATAATAGCCACAAATAATACAAAATACCTTGGGGTAACTCTAACCAAACAAGTGAAAGACCTGTATGACAAGAACTTTAAGTACTTGAAAAAAGAATTTGAAGAAGATATCAGAAAATGGAAAGATCTCCCATGTTCATGGATAGGTAGAACCAACATAATAAAAATAGCAATCTTACCAAAATCAATATACAGATTCAGTGAAATCCCCATCAAAATCCCAACACAATTCTTCACAGACCTCAAAAGAACAATACTCAACTTCATATGGGAAAACAAAAAACCTAGTAGGATAGCTAAAAGAATCCTTTACAATAAAGCAACTTCTGGAGGCATCATAATCCCTGACCTCAAGCTCTACTATAGAGCTATAGTAATAAAAACAGCTTGATACTGGCATAAAAACTTGCATGTGGACCAATGGAATCGAATTGAAAATCCTGGCATTAATCTACACACCAGTGAGGACCTGATTTTTGACAAAGAAGCCAAAACTGTACAATGGTTAAAAAAAAAAAAAAAGCATCTTCAACAAATGGTGCTGGCATAACTGGATACCAATATTTAGAAGATTGCAAATAGATCCATATCTATCACCATGCACAAAACTCAAATCCAAGTGGATCAAAGACCTCAACATAAACCCAGCTACACTGAACCCGATAGAGGAGAAAGTAGGAAGTAGCCTAGAAAGCATTGGCACAGGAGACCACTTCCTAAATATGACACCAGTAGCACAGACACTGACAGCAACAATTAATGAATGGGACCTCCTGAAACTGATAAGCTTCTGTAAGGCAAAGAACATGGTAAATAAGACAAAATGACAGCCTATAAAATGGGAAAAGATCTTCACCAACCCCACAACTGACAGAGGACTGATCTCCAAAATATATAAAGAACTCAAGAAACTAGACAGCAAAATACCAAACAACTCAATTTAAAAAATGGGCTACAGATTTAAACAGAGAATTTTTTTTTTAAACAGAGAATCTTAACAGAAGAATCCCAGATGGATGAAAGACATTTAAGGAATTGTTCAACATCCTTCTCATCAAGGAAATGCAAATAAAAATGACTCTAAGGTACCATCTTACACCTGTCAGAATGGCTAAGATCAAAAACACTGATGACAGCTGAGAGGATGTGGAGCAAGGGGAACACTCCCCCATTGTTGATGAGAGTGCAAACTTGGACAGCCACTCTGGAAATCAGTATGGTGATTTCTCAGAAAATTGGGAATCAATCTACCTCAAGACCCAATGATACCACTCTTGGGCATATACCCAAGGGATACTCAATCACACCACAAGGACACTTGCTCAACTATGTTCATAGCAGCATTATTCATAATAGTCAGAACCTGGAAACAACCTAGGTGCCCCTCAACCAAAGAATGGATAAAGAAAATGTGGTACATATACACAATGGAGTACTACTCAGAGGTTAAAAAAAAAAATGACATCATGAAATTTGCAGATAAATGGATGGAACTAGAAAATATCCTAAGCGAGATAACCCAGACTCAGAAAGACAAACATGGTATGTACTCACTTGTAAATGGATACTAGATGTAAAGCAAAGGATAACCAGACTGCAACCCACAGTTCCAGAGAAGCTAGGAAACAAGGAGGACCTTAAGAAGGACTCATGGATCACCTTGGGAAGGAGAAACAGAGGAGAACTCCATAAGTAAACTAGGGGTAAGAGGGGGGCAATAGAGGGGAGAGGATGGGGAATGAGAACATGAGGAAATGGGATGGTCAAGCTGGGGAAGGGACAGAGTGAAAGAGCAATGAAAGAGATGTCTTGATAGAGGGAGACATCATGGGGATGGGAGAAACCTGGTGCTAGGGAAATTCCCAGGAATCCACCAGGAAGACCCCAGATTAGACTACTAGTTATAGTTGTGAGGGTGCCTGAACCGGCCCACCCTGGTAATCAGATTGGTGAATACCCTAACTGTCATCATAGAGCCTTCATCCAGTAACTGATGGAAGCAGTGCAGAGATCCACAACCAAGCACCCAGCTGAGCTCTGGAAGTCCAGTCAAAGAGAGGGAAGAGGGATTATATGACCAAGGGGGGTCAAGTTCATAATGGGGAAATTTACAGAGACAACTGAACCATGCTCATTGGAACTCACGAACTTTAGACCATCAGCTGTGGAACCTGCATGGGACCAGACTAGACCCTCTGCATAAGGGAGACAGTTGTGTAGCTGGGTCTTTTTGAGGGGCCCCTGGCAGTGGGATCAGGATCTATCCTTGGTGCATGAGCTGGCTTTCTGGATCCCACTACCTATGGTCAGACACCTTGCTCACCCCTGAAGCAGGGGGGAGGCTCTTGGCCCTACCTCAACTGAATATACCAGGCTTTGCTGTCCCCCCATGGGAGGACTTACCTACCCTTTTGGAGAAGGGGATGGGAGAGTTAGGAGTAGGGGGGGAGTGGGAGGAGGGATGAGAGGGGGAATCTGTGATTGGTATGTAAAATGAATAATTTTTTTTAATAAGAAAAAAAGAAAGTTGGAAGTAACCAAAACAAAAACAAAAACAAAAATATAAAACAAAACAAGTTAAATATAGTATTTCAGTTTCGAAAGAAGTGGAATAAATAAGAATGGTTTTGGGGTTGGGGATTTAGCTCAGTGGTAGAGCACTTGCCTGGCAAGCACAAGGCCCTGGGTTCGACTCTCAGCTCAAAGGAAAAAAAAAAAAAAGAATGGTTTTGCTTCTGGTAAATATTTGGCAAGAAAAAGTATGACAAATCTCTCT